>NC_050573.1:181182409-181465794 GCF_011100635.1 Trichosurus vulpecula | reverse complement strand
CAAAGATGTGTGCTATCCATGCTATTGAACAGGTGCAGGAGCAGCAGGAAAAATGCCAAATTAAGAAGCAGTCATAAGATCTTCCTTAATAGTATGGCAAAGAAATTTTATGCCCAAACAGCAGAGAGGCTGAATGGTCAATTTTACAATACTGCAAATAATTTTTTTAAAAAAATCCTGCATTTTCTCCCTTTAGCTCTGCACATGATCACTAATATTCACATGGTATATTCATATATCTTTCCCTAACTCAGTATTTAGGGCAGCTAAATGGTGCAGTGGATAGGGTACCGGGCCTGAAGTCAGGAAGACTTATCTTCCTGAATTCAATTCTGGCTTCAGACACTAGCTGTGTGACCCTGTGCAAGTCACTTAACCCCTATTTGCCTCAGTTTCCTCACCTGTAAAATGAACTGAAGAAGAAAATGGCAAACCATGCCAGTATCTCTGCCATGAAAACCCCAAATAAGGTCATGAAGAATAGGACACAACTGAAATAACAGGACAACAACAAACTCAATGTTTCCCTCAAGTCCTAAGAGACAATGTCATTTGGACTTGCAGCCAAGAGACCTAAGTTCAAATTCTATTAGAATTAAGGGACTTGAGGGAAGGGACTGTCTTCTCCTTTCTATTTATAGCCACATAGTAAAAACCTGATAAATACTTTTTCCATTCATTCAGGTCCCACCACTTATTAACTATGTGATTCTAGGAGCCAAGTCATTTGATATTCCAGAGCCTCAGTTTATTCATCTGTAAAATGGAGATAGTACCCTTTGCATCTACTGATCTCACCAGCATGTTGTATGTAAAAAAAAAAACCTTTTTATGGATTTTAAAGTTCTATAGTATTGATATGATTTAGAGGAAACAAAATAATTTTTTAACACTTACAGGTGTTCACTGGGTCACTTTTTAAAATTTTTGTCTTATTTTTGTTTCTTTGAAGTTAAAGGTAATTATCAGTGATTATCAGTCAATCAAATCTATATCAATGATTATTTGAAAAACTGCTGAAAAGCCTCATAGCTAAGCGGGGTTCCTTCCATGGGGTGTATAAGGGGAGTCCAGATTCTGATTTGTGACTGCAGATGTTACTTAACAAGAAACATTTGCCTTGATGCCATTGGTCAAAAATAGTCCCTCATTTCCCTCTGACTGCTACATGTCAGGTGGATCTGTCAACTGCCATCATTTTGTGCCATCCGGAAGGCACAGCATATCATTCGCAGTTTGGCTTCATCATGTCCTTTAAGTCTTTCCCTAGCACACTCTGCTCGTGGCTGCTTTTTTTCAGCTCACCTCATTTATCTGCCTTTCCCAGGCACTATGTCAGTATTCAGCGGTCATCAATCCAGTCCAGTGGTCTGCATCACCCCAGTACTACATAAGGCAGCTGTAGCAGAGTGAGGAAAGCACTGCATATGGGGTCAGAAGACCTGGCTTTAAATCCTTACTCCATTGCTCTGTGACCTCAGGCAGGTTTCTATGCCTTGGGCCCTTAATCTCATAGAGATATACATAAAAGAGACAACCTAGTCTAATTTCCAAGTTTTGGCAGTGAGGAAACTGAGTTCCAGAAAAAGTTAAGATACCTGCCTAAGGTACCGTAGATAGTATGGTACCTGATGTACGTATGGTACCTTAGTATGGACCGAGATAGGAACCTACATTTTTTATTCCAAATATAATGATCTTTCTACTATACCATGCCTCCTCTATAAGATATGCAAAATAATGTCTACTTCACAAGGCTTTTGTATCAAATGAGATAATGCATGTCAAGCACTTTATAATTCGTAAAGCACCACGTCAAAGGGAGTTTTTATTATTGTTGCTTTGTAGTTTTTACTGATGTTGGGAGCCTGAGTACATTCCATGACCTAACTGTGATTGCTGTCCTGTCTTGCTGTCCTCACTTAATGAGATCTACTCTTCACTGCCCATACAAATTCAGAAGAGGGGAGAGAAATAATCCTCTTGAAATCTTTGCTAGTGCAAGCTCAACCCTAGGGCACACAGTTTGTTCTGTCATTTCCTATGCATGTCTCAGAATGGATATTTGGTAGAAACTTGGAGGACCTCTTTGATTACTACAGATCTAGGGGTCACTACAGGCATACCTTTGGAGAAATTGCCAGTTCAGTTCCATACCACAACAATAAAGCAATTTCATAATAAGGCAAGTCACGTGAATTTGTTGGTTTCCATGTGCATATTAAAGTTATGTTCACACCACACTGTAGTCCATTAAGTGGGCAATCGTATTATGCCTAAAAAATGTACGTATGTTAATTTAAAAATATTAGTAAAAAAAATGCTAACCATCATCTGAGCCTTCAGCAAATCATAATTTTTTTTGCTTGTCTCAGTGTTAATGGCTGCTAATGATCAGGGTGGTGGTTGCTAAAGGTTGGGGTGGCTGTCGCAATTTCTTAAAATAAGGTAACAATGAAGTTCGTTGCTTCTATTACTTCTTCATTTCATTTGAACACTTAGAGACCATTGTAGGATTATTAATCGATCTGATTTCAATATTGTTGTATTTCAGGGAATAATGAGACCTAAGGAAAGGGAGAGAAAGGTTGGTAGAGCAGTAGGAACACATACAACATTTATCTATTAAGTTCCCTGTCTTATGTGAGTGGGTTCATGCAATCTCAAAATAATTATAATAGTAACACCAAAGACCACTAACCACAGATTATATAAAAGATTTAATAATGATGAAAAAGTTTGAAATACTGTGTGAATTACCAAAAATGTAACACAGAGACAAATTGTGAGCACATGCTATTGGAAAAAAAATGGTGCCGTTAGACTTGCTTGATCCAGAGTTGCCACAAATCTTTAATTTGTTTAAAAAGACAAAGCAAAGCTCAATAAAATGATGTGTGCCTGTCCATGGCCATGCCAAGAATCACTCTCACTGGTCAGAGGGAAGGTAAATAGAAGAATTGTCTACCTTGAACTTATGGAAAACAAGCCAAGGAATATGGACTAGGTCACAGTATAGTTAGGTATACCTGGATCTGGCTCAATGGTGGATCTAAAAGGCTCTCTTTCAGTGTGGAAGGAGGTCTGTCATGTAAAGACCCAGGTGTTGGTGTTTGAACCTATAACACCGAACATTTGTATCAGCGATTTGGAAAAAGACATAGAAGGAAGAAACTAGAGGAATCTTCTCTTTGCCAGGATGTTTCTCCCTCTCTCTCTCTCTCTCTCTCTCTCTCTCTCTCTCTCTCTCTCTCTCTCTCTCTCTCTCTCTCTCTCTCTCTCCCTGCGCATATATACATATATATACACACACATATGTATATATACATATATACATACTTAAGCTGGTTTACCATTAAAGACCAGAGATCAGTTGGTGTTAGGTAAGGTTTGTGAATGATGCTGGTGAAAATTTTCAGAAACCAGTGTGACATATCTTGAACAACCAGAGTTATAATACCATATACAGGAAGATGATTGGGGAAGCAAGATGTTAAACATTAAGGTGAGGATTAATGGAGGCAGGAATAGAAGCAATATCATCATCAGGGCCTACTACAGACCACCTGGAGAGGCAGAGGAAATAGATGAGATATTTAGGAAACAAATCACAAGCTTGGCAAGTAGACCTAATAAAGTCAGGATAAGAGACTTCAATTATCAAGACACCAGTAGAGCTCTCTGTCTGCCAAAAGCAGAGCAGTTAATGATTTCTTGACTTACTAATGATAATTTCATCTCTCAAAAGACAGAGGAACTGATGAGGGGAACTTCCATTCTGGACCAAATTCTCAACAAGGTAGAAATGATGGGAACCTTGAAAAAAAGTGAAGACTCTATATTAAAATTGTTTTCAGCAGAAAAGAAGAAAGCAGAAAATTTGTCTAATGTGCACCCAATTTTGATAGAGCAGATTTCAAGGGATTCAGATAAAGAACAGGTTTCCTCCTGTAAAGGAATAAAATTTTATAAGGCAAGTTAATCTGGGAAGGATGGAAAGTTCACAAGAATTAAATTCTGAAGACAACAAAGAGAAATGATTCCAATGAAAAGGAAAAGGGGAGTTGTCTAAGGCAGAAGTGTCAAACATAGGGATCACTCCTGAGTGCACCAGAACCAGATTAAAATGTTATTGGAAAATTTTAACAAAATAAACATAAATACAATAGAACATAGATGATGTTAATATGTGGTTGTCTAAGTGAACATGCAACTGCAGGGATCTTTATGTATGGGTTAGTGGCCTCTGTTTCTATTTGAGTTTGACACCATTTGTCTAAGTCCACAGTGTAGAGTCAGAGAACTCAATGACCCAAGTTACATTTTTTTTAAAGATGTGTATAGAAGTTGGAAGCAAAGGCAGAAAATAGGAGATGAATACAAAAGTATGGCATGGTCCTGGAAGAAAAGCATCAATTGTACTAAAGTTCAGAAAGAACCCAAGCTGGCAAAAAAAAAACTAGGGACAATAAGTTGAATTTGTTTGTTTAGAAAGTTGGTTGGTTTTTTATTATATTCTTGGGAGGAATCAAAGAAAGGCCAAGACCATTGCTTTGGGTAGAAGAGATGACAATGATTGTACAGAGATAACTTACTCTCTTTACTCTTCCTTATTTTACTTACTTATTCTTACTTAGTTTCTATTTTTTCTGCCAAGAAAATGACTTTTGAACTGAAAAGGGTAAAATTAAATATTAAAATAGGTGCCCAATGAATGGAGAATGACTTAAAATGATGGCCTATATATGGTGAAATATTACTGTGCAGTAAAGTGTGACAAACGTACAGAATTCCAATAAATTTGGAAATTGGAGGATTCATGAAATGATACAGAGTGAAGAAAGTAGAAGCAAAAGTATAATAGTATATACTAATATATATGTACTATGCACATAATGTATATATATTATATGTATACTATGCACATAGTACATACATACTATTATACTTTTGCTATGCACATAGTATATATATATATATATATATATATATATATATATATAATATAAAAAAGTATACTATACATGATGATTGCAACAATATAAGTAAAATCAATATGGAGAAGCAACAACACTCTGGCCAAATATTATAATCAATATTCGTAGCATCTTATCTAAGTTAAAGGACACAGTCCTCTTTACCATTAATAGTTAAAAATTCAGTTTTCAGGGAATATGCTTTGTTGGATTGGGGGGGTGCAGTGGAGAGAATATCTGTGGGGATGTGTCTACTCTCCCAAAATAAAACATATAGTCAATTTTTTAAAATAAAGTTAAGGCAGTGTATGAATGAGAAAGAAATATAAAGAGCATTAACACCTTGAAAAGGAAAAAAGGGACAGAACAAGGGACAGACTATTAAGGAATTTATAAAGAGGGGGTTAGTAAGAGAGCCCCTAGATGCTTTTTCAAGTCAACTATCCCAAATGAACTATACCTTGGAATATTAAAAGAATTGGTGGATGCTATTGCTAAGCACTGTCAGCGATATCCAAAAGGCCATGGAGGATGCTAAAAGTATCACAGGACTGGAGAAGACCAAGTATTGTCCTGACTTCTAAGAAAGAGAAGAGATTAGAACCTGCAAATGATAGGCCAGTGAATTCATGAATTCACTAAATGCATGAGAAAAAAATCTAAAGTATACTATCTAAGGGATGATTACTGCGTCTAGAAAGAGGCCATAATTAGAACGAGCATGGGTTTATCGAGTAGATTATATCAGACTAATACCACTTCCTTTTTTGACAGGGAGACTATACCAGTAGATCATGGGAATGTTGTAGATATTTTTTACCTAGACTTTAATGGAGCATCTGACAAATAGATGGACACAAAAGGTAGTCATTCTTAGTTCTCTCTCTACCAATGTGGACGGAGGTCTTTTATGTAAAAGCTCAAGTATTTGCATTTGACTTTATGACACCGAACATTCGTATCAATGATTTGGAAAAAGGCATAGATAACATTCTTATCAAATTAGTAGATCACATAAAAATAGGAAAGATAGCTAACATCTTAAATGAAAAACTCAGAATTCAAAAATATCTCAACAAGCTAAAACATCGGCTTAATTAGTGAGATGAAATTTAATAGCAGTAAATTTAAAGTCCCAAATGAGTTCTAAAAATCAACTCTGCAAAAATAAGATAGAGGAGGAGTGGAAAGATAGCAGTTTGTCTGAAAAAGACTTAAGAACTCTGATCAATACAGTAACCAATCAGGATTCTAGAGGCATGATGATGAAACATACTTCCTACCACCAGAAAGTGATAGACTCTGGGTGACAGAATAAGATTTTTTTGGACATGACCAATTCAAGAATTAGTTTTGCTTGAGTGTGCACTTTTTAAAAGTTTAGCTTTTCTTTTTACAAGGAGGAAGAAAAGAGATTTGTTAGTTAATTGAAAAAAATATTTTAAAAATTTAAGTTTAGAAGAAAAAGTCTTGAGGTTTTAGTGGACTACAAACTCAGTGTAAGTCATCAATGTGAAATGGAAGCAAATGAGATTTAGATTGCATTAATAGAGGCATAATGCCCCGGCTTGAGGAGGTAATAGTCCCACTGCATTCTGTGCTCATCAGATGACATTTGAGGTATTGTGCTAAATTTCAGTCACCACATTTTCGGAGAGACATAGATGAACTATAAGGTATCCAGAGAAGATCAAAAACAATGATGAAGGCCTTAATATATGATGATAGAGTGAAGGGGAAAAAAAACATGCTCACCCTGAAAATTAAAGGGGAGCAGAGGAGAAAAGGTAGCTTTTTCCCAGGTATTTCGAGGGTTGTCCCACAGAAGAAGGATTGTATTTGTTCTTCTTGGTCCCCAGAAGAGAAAACCAAGAGCAATGGGTGACGGTTACCAATGATCTCCTAACTGCCAAATCTAATGGGCTTTGCACAGTCCTCATCCTTCATGAATTCTCTGAAGCCTTTGACACTGTTGATTATCATCTTCTCCTTGATGACCGCTTTTCCCTAGGTTTTTATGACACCCCTACTCATTTGCCTGCTTTTTCTCAGTCTCTTTTGTTGGATCTTCAGCTAGGTCATGCTCCCTAATAGTAAGGTTCCCCTAAGGTTCTGCCCTGGAACCTCTTCTCTTCTCCCTCTATAGTATTTCCCTCAGTGACCTTATAACCTCCCATAAATTAAATTATCATTTCTATGCTGGTGATTCTCAGATCCATCTAGCCCCAACCTCTTTCCTGACCTCCAGTCTCACATTTCTAACTATCTATTGAACGTATTAAACTCAACATGTGCAAAACTAATCTCATCTTTCCCCTAAAACCCTCCCCTCTTTCTAATTTCTCTATTACTATCAAGAGTACCATGATCCTCCCAGTCACCCAGCCAGGCTCACAACCTAGATGTCATCCTCTACTTCTCGCTCTCTCTCTCATTCCCCATATCCAATCAGTTGACAAGTTCTGTTGTTTCTACGTCATGACCTCTCTCACGTATACCCCCTACTCTCCTCTAACAGTGCCACCACCCTGGTTCAGGCCCTCATGACCTCACACCTAGACTACTGTGAAGCCTGCTGGTCAGCCTCCCTGCCTCCCCATACACCAGTTCATCCTCCCTTCCATGATCAGTTGATCTTCCTGATGCACAAGATCAAATGTAAAACCCTCTGTTTGCCTTTTAATATCATAATATCTCCCTCCCCACTTCCCAGTCTTCTTACACTTTACACTCCTCCACATACTCTGCAATCCAAGGACAGTGTCTTCCTTGCTGTTCCTTGCATTACAAACTCCATCTCCCAACTTTGGGCATTTTCTTTGGCTGTCGCTCATGTATGGAATGCTCTCCCTCCCATATTCTGCCTCCTAGTTTCTTTGGTTTCCTTCAAGTCTCAGCTAAAGGTCCACCTTCTTTAAGAAGTCTTCCCTGATCCCTCTTGGATGTTAGTCTTTTCCCTCTGATGATCAGCTACAATTAATCCTTTTTATCTTATTTGTACATGGTTGTTTACATGTTGTCTCCCCCATTAGACTGTAAGCTCCTTGAGGGCAGGGACTATTTTTAATTCCCTAGTCCCAGGCACAGTGCTTGGCACACTGTAGGCATTTAATAAATGCTTGTCAATTTGACTTGTGGACAGTTGCAAACAGGTAGACTGAGACTTTATATAAGGAAAAACTTCCAAACCATTAGAGCTATTCAAAAGTAGGAATCGGTTGCCATGGGAGACAGCAGGTTTCCCCTCTCACTTGACATCCTCATACAAAGGCTGGATGACCACATGTTAGGTACATTATAAAGGAAATTCTTGATCAGGTATGGCTTTCAATACATGGCCTCTGAAGTCCCTTCTGATGCTGAAATTGTATGAGATTGTTAAATTCCCAATATAAAGACTGACAAAGCAAATCTTTTAAAAAGGTTCCATGAAATAAAGCTATTTCAATGAATAATCTAAAAATACACAAAATGTAGAAATAACATAAAATCATTATGGAAAGAACATTGTGCCAGCGATGAGAAGGCCTAAGTTCAAGTCCCAGCTAAGTCTAATTGACTATGTAACTTTGTCCAAGTCAATTGGCCTCTCTTGTCAAGTTTAGATCTCCAAGGTCCTTTTCAGTTCTGCTATACTCTTCTGTTCTGTTCTGTTCTGTTCTGTTCTATTCCAAAACGCCTTCCTTCATCCCTATTCATACACCACTCACTCTCATTATAGTATCTGATTATGTGCTGTTTAAATCAGTTAGGAGTGAAAAACTGGTTCTCAAACGAGCTCTTTTTAGAGTTTCCTCTTTATCCTACCACTTAACAACAATTATCCTTCAACTCCTTCCTGTTTCACCGCCTCAAATATCCCATCCTGCTTAAACTCTCAAGGCACCAGGCAAAACAACATCCAAGGATCCAAGAACCAGGACAGGACACTCCTCTCCTTTCCTTCTGGGTTCAGAACATTTTACTTGAGGCCACCCCATCAGTGCCATTTCATTTATACGTCCTACTGACTAGCTATACGATTTACAAAAATATATTTATAATAAAATTCTACTTCCAACAACAAAAATATGTTCTGTTATATTATATGGTTATACTGTAATGGAATTTTAAGAAATTAGGTATCATTACCTCTACATATCAAGGCTTGGCTTTTGAGTTTAATTTCAGATTATTTTCATGATCTTTAGTCTCTCATGTTGATGGTCTTAGCATTTTTTTTAACTTTCAGAGCCCTGGCTAGAATAATGTCAATACCATGCACTTCTGCTAGAATTCACCATTGCTGCTGGGAGGAGATGAGAGAATTAGCAACTGATTAGACACGGCATGTGTGTGGTCAGAGAAGACTGAGTCAAGGAAGATTTCTAAGTTGTAAGTTTGGATGACTGGGAGGATGGCTGTTCCCTCAACAGTAATCAGAAAATTAGAAAGAGGGGAAAGTTTGCAAGGAAATATAACAAGTTTGGGTTTGTACATGTTGAATTTAAGATATCTAGGAGACTCCCAGTTTGAGAAATCCAGTAGGATGGAGATGTGGGACCGGAGGTCCAGAAAGGAGTTTGGACTAGACAAATAAATCTGAAAATCGTCTGCATAGAGATCATTATTGAATCCTTGGGAGCTGATGAAAGCACTAAGAGAAATATAGAGGGAGAAGAGAAAGACCTTTCAGGACCTCTGAGCCCTGGGGGACATCCACTGTTACCAGGCATGACCTAGCTCAAGATCTGGCAAAAGAGACTGAGAAGGAGTGGTTAGATGGGTTGGAAGAGAACCAAGAGAGAACAGTGTCATGAAAACCTAAAGAGAAAAAGTGTCAAGGAGAAGAGGGTGATCTCTTGGTGTCTCTTGGCTGCAGAGAGGCCGAGAAGGATAAGGATTGAGAAGAGGGCATTAGAGTTAGCAATTAAGAGATCGTTGGTAACTTTGGAGAAAGCAATTTCAGATGAATGATGCAGTCAGAAGACAGACTGAAAAGAGTTAATAAGAAAGAGAATGGTGAAAAATATATAGGTACCTATCATAGATGGCCCTCGCTAGGAATGTAGCCATAAAAAGAAGAGAAAAATGGGATAATAATCCCAAGAATGGATCAAGTGAAGGGTTTTTTTTTTGCAGAAGAGGCAGACAGGGACACATTTGTAGGCAGGAGGAAAGCAGCCAACAGATAGGCTGAGACTGACATAAATGATAGAATGGGGATGACAGAGGGGGACAATCTCCTGGTTGGGAAGGAATGGGATCACTTGCACACGTAGAAGGATTTGGCAAGACAAAGGTCGCCCTCTTCATATGAGATGGGGGTTTAGGAGGAGAGAGTGGCAGAAGGCATCAAGTTCAGATTTCTAGTATCATCAGGTTAATAATCAGGAGCATCCACCAAATCGATCAGAGGTTTTCCTGACCACCCCTGCTACACAGGCGTCTTTTAGTCATAGCCCAATATATTTGTTTTAGTTTTGTATGCAGATGTGCAAAATTTGTGCAGCAAGTTCACGTAGGTTGTCATTTAAGGAGTATCTGCAGAAAGGATGTAACCAGAATGGCCTTTGTTTTCTTTGAGTGACTCAATTTATCTCAGTGAGCTTTGCTGGGTGCTAAGCCCCAGGCCCAAACCCCATTTGGTATTAATCTAATCCATGTGGATGTGAACCTCCCAGGGTCCTAAGGGGAGGGGCCAACTCAAGAACCAATCACCAGAGCTTCAGCTCTGGTGATTCAGATGAAGTTTCATGATGTCTGAAGCCCTATAAGAAGGGAGGACAGAGCCATTTGTGTGGGGGCTCTGGAGATGGTGTTGATGAGGAGACTCTGGGCAGCTATAGCTAAGGAGCCCTCCAGCTTGTAAATTGGGATGCTGAAACTTTGTTGAACTCTGGTAACTATGTGTTGGGATTTGAATCAGACAAAGTCTGTTGATGTTTGTAATTTGTTTGCATTTTGTTTTGAAGTTTAGGGTGCTGGCTTTTTCCCCTGAACTAACTGAATGATATTTGAATGCTGAATTAAAAGTAAGCTCGTCAACCCCTTCACCTTGCTTTCCTTAATTAAGCAGATCAGAAGAACCTGTGCTGTTGGCAGCTTTCTGGGTGCTGGCTGTAGGTGAATCTTATACCCCCACAGAAGCTGCCAGCTGGATTGTTAAAACAGAGGAGTGGAGAAGAGGAGAGAAGGAAATATGGAAGGAAGGAGAAGGGAGGAGAAGAAAATGCTACTAGATAAACCCTTCAGGAGCTCTGACACAATCCATCTAGTAGAGGGCAATTGTGTGTAATACACATTTCTAAGAAGCCTCAATCCCTTCCTCATGAAAAAATAACATCTTGGCCAAATTTATGTCAAATTTCAGCAACGAGTAGTGTGCTAAAGTCAACTTGAATCAGTTCATGATAGCTGAATGTAAAATTTTCAGTTTGAGCATTTACATATTATAAACCAGGGCTTGATTTATTGACTAATTGGTTTATTGATTATATAGCCTCAAGAAAGTGATAAAGTGTTAATACTACATATTAAACTTAAAGGTTTATTCTGCATACTTCCCCCCCCCCCAAAAAAAGCTGGTTGTTAAACATTTACTAGCACTAGCAATCTTCTCAACAAAGATCTCTATATAGGAATAACTTTGGTTCAATGGAAGTATCCTTACAGAGAGCTACCAGGTCATAAGTAATAGAAGGATATTTTTGTTTATTTTTACATGTGAAATCATGCAAAACATATTTTCATATTAGCCATATTTCAAAAAAAGCAAGAAAAATAAAGTGAAAAATTCAGTTTGCACTCAGAGTTTATCAGTTCTCTCTCTGGAGGGGGATATTTTTCCATCATATGTTATTTGGAATTTTCTCACATCATTGTATTGATCAGAGTAGCCAAGTCTTTCACAACTGATCATCATTACCACATTACCATTACTGTGCACAATGATTTCCTGGTTCTGGTCACTTCACTTTGCATCAGTTCATATACATCTTGCCACGTGTTTTTCTGAAACCACCCCCTTCATCATTTCTTGTAGCATGATAGTACTTCCTCACAATCATAATCCATTTCAGCCATTCCTCAATTGATGAGTACCCCCCAATTTTCAATTCTTTGCCGCCACAAAAAGAGCTGCTACAAATACTTTTATATATATGGGTCCTTTTCCTTTTTCTTTGACCTCTTCAGGGTACAGACCTAGCAGTGGTGTTGCTGAGTCAAAGGGTATGCACAGTTTTATAGCCCTTTGGACATAGTCCCAAAATGTTCTCCATAATGGTTAAGCCAGTTCACAACTCCAACCACAACTCAGTGGTGTACCTATTTATCCTGTCTTCTCCAGCATTTGTCTGATAGGTGTGAGATGGTACCTCAGAGTTGCTTTAATTTGCATTTCTTTAATCAATAGTGATTTAGAGCATTTTTTCATATGACTACAGATAGCTTTGATTTCTTCTTCTGAAAACTGCCTACTCATGTCCTTTGACCTTTGTCAATTAGAGAAGGGCTCTTATTTTTGTAAACTTGATTCAGTTTTGATATTACTTCATTATCCATGGTAACTTTTAGAAAAATGTAGTTTCCCTGATTATCTCTTTTAATTAGGTCTATTTTTGCTTTTGCTTTGTCTAAGATCATGATTACTATATCTGCCTTTTTTTAAAACTTCAGCTGAAGCATAATAGAGTCTGCTCCAGCCCTTTATTTTAACTCTGTGTGTGTGTTTCTGTTTCAAGCATGTCTCTTGTATTAAAAAAAAGCCATTGTTGGATTTTCATTTCTCATCCATTCTGCTATCCACTTCCATTTTCTGGTAAGCGCATCTCACTCACATTTACAGATATGATTACTAACTGTATTTTCCTCCATCCTATTTTCTTCAGTTAAGGATATTTTTATTGCAGAAGGATAGTGTTCCAATCCTTAATAGCAGTTATAGGACTCCAAGTGGGTTTCACAAAAGAATACAACAAACTAGTTATGTGTAAAAGCAATAGGGCTTTATTATAGAACATTTTAACTTAAGAAAAGAGAATAAAATGGACTTTCTGAGGCAAGAAAAAAATATAAGGGAAAGATATAATCAGTGTTGCTTTTAGGACCTCAGATAAGCAGGTGGTCCAACCACATCAGGAAAAAGAAGGTGGGTCAGCCTTGGATTCAGTGTATCCATATTATAACTTCCTTCTTGTCAATGGGGTGGGAGAGGGGGAGTGCCTGGGTAGCAATCATCCTCAGACCAAACCTCCTGAGCCAGCAGAACATGGGAAAGATCAGATTTTTACTCAAACAGCTATATCCCAGACAGGGAAACATTCCGGAATGCCTAATGAGATGGACCCAGCTCAAACAAACGTGGGATATGATAATGGGCAGGAAAAGGGGGCATGCCCAGTGCCTATATAAGAGGCAGCGTTCTGTGTATAAGCTTTATGTATCTCAAAGAGGCCCATAGACTTCAGGGTTGGGGTTTTTTGGGGGAAGAGGTGTTTGGTTTTTTTTAAGACAATCACAGAGAGCAAAGAATGTTGATGTTGTATTTAAAAAAAAACTGGACTGTATAAATCTATATAACTATAACTGTGTAACTAGGGCAAAGAAATGTTTTATCTCATCTTTTAAACTCTCGGGATTCTTCAGCCAGGCTGAATGAATACATTCTTTACCCATCATGAAAGTACTAAGGACCAAATGTAGTGATCTTGAAATGGATCAAAACTCGAGAATAAAGATAGAGAGCCAATGTTTTCCTTACCCTTACCAGCTCTAAAAAGAAAGTGTGTTTGTGCCTATGTGGCTACAAGATCTCCTGTTTGGTGCTTTATTGATTAAGAGTTTGATTGAACTGATCAGACTAGCCAGTTGTTTCAACTTCGTATAGGCCCAGACACTGAATTTGTTGAAAGAAGGGGAGTTGGAGAATTTTAATGATACATAAATAAAGCTAATACTATGAATTGATCCAACCTTGCTAGAAAACAATTTTGGATTAGAAGAGAAAAGTCACTAATTATTTATACCCTTTGAACCAGAAATCCTGGGCTTATTTGCCAGAAAGGTTAAAAACAGAAAGAAAGGCCTCATACTTGCCAATATTTATAGTGGAACTTTCTTTGTGATAGTAAAACACTCATAATGAAGTGAGTGCCAGTTGATTGAGGCATGTGAAAAATGAGTATGAGAAATGCACAGAAATGTGGGAGGACTTGAATGAATTCATGCAGAGTAAAGTAGAACCAGTAGAATGATGTACACAATGACTATAATATTGTGAATTAAAAGAATATGAAATGAAGCAAAAAGTAGAGTAACTTAATGCATTTTTATTATGCCTTTTAATGAGTAATTGTAAAGACCATTCTTGGCCTTGGAGGTAGAGAAGTACTTCCCTTTTTTGAAAGAAAGATGGTGGACCACAGGTGCAGAATTTAAATATTGCATCAAATACAGTCACTGTGTCAATTGGTGATGCCAATTGTTTCTCTTTGATACGCATGAAGGTTCTTTGGTTGGATAGGGTGTTTGATATATCTGGAAATGACTGCAATGTTAGAACAAAAGACATCAATACATTTTTTTAAAAGGAAGCTCATTAACTTTATTTATTACCATTACTAGTACTGCAGCAGTAGCCCTGATGTCGTATGTTCCTCCACTATATTACAAACCCCTGGAGGACTGGGACGTATCTGATAACTCTCTGTCTGATCCACAGCACCTTGAGCAGGGCCCCACAGGAGTAAATATTCAGTAAATATTTGTTGTTATTATTGATGATTATGATGGTGATACTGATTATATATGCTAATGCCAATCCCTTAATCAAGCTGGTTTTCTCTTTTCTCCAAAGCAAATTGAACTGATAGCTCAAAAGTTTGGGAGTTACAGTAATGGTTCCTTTAAGTCTTCTCTAACTGAATATGGGTTGGGGTGTATAGGATGTTGAGGGGGGACTAGCACCTCTGGTGCGAGGACTTACTGAACCCTTTTCAGGGCTACTCATCCACTTTTTTAAAAAAATTATTTTATTTTCAATTCACGGAACAAAACAAGTCTTAGAAAGGCATGGGAAGACTTGCACAAAGCAATGGGTGTCCACTTTTCACCCTATTCTCACCTGTGGCTCCAAGAAGCTTTGGCCCACTGAGCTGTTTGCTGAAAAGAGCTAAAATTCCTGGGGGAAGAAAAGGCTGTACAGTGTACACTTGACATGTACAGTGGCTACACACTGGTAAACTATCTTGGCAGGTGGGCTAAATCAGGTTGAAGGTAACTGACAGGTCTTAAACCTTTCAGTGAGGTAGAAGGATTTCTACCCCAAGCATGTGAAGACTTCCCCTGGCAGAATGTGCAGATATGAATAATTTGTTCCAATGGCCATGGAAGCAGTTGAAGCTGAAGCCTGGTCAGGCATTGAAGATGCCAAGGTCATCCACAAGATATGCCAAGGTATATTCTAGTCCATCACTGGTCATCTTGATTTCTGTCTTGCCACTGGACTCCCAAGACTCAGGAAGAGAGAGTAAGGCTGACAACTTTGTGCAACTCTGCCTCACTCAAACCCAATTCATGCACAAATCAAAACATCACCCACGATGTCATCGGGCCTCTTAGAAAACAAAGGACCAACAACAACTACAACTGAATGTAGCCTTTATGTCAAAAGCCCCCTTCCAACAAAAAGAGTGCAAATACCCTTTGGTACTCTTATTCTTCTGAGAATGTTACCATTTTGGCACTTGCCTTAAGACAAAGATAGAAGAAACCTGTGAAGTGTAGTCGCAGTGGACCACCTCCCTTGGTGAAAGACTTTCCTTAGATCAAGCCAGGAGTTCTCATCTAGGTAGAGAACCCCACTAACCTGCCTAGCGTAAAGAGACCCTTCCTGAAACCCCATTGGGCCCTTACCCAGACTAGCCTAACTGACTCCAGGAACCTTCCAAATCCTCCAGAAAACCCTCCCCTCTCTTCTACCCATTCTGTGCCCCTGGCAGGTAAGCCCTCTGCTCACCACATTTGCTATCCAATCTGCTCATATGGCTTCCCCAACTTGCCCACTGAGCTGTTTGCCAAAAAGAGCCATAATTCCTGAAAAAAAAAGGCTGTCCTGGTCTGACGCCTCTCTGGTGGTGCTCGGAGGAGCCCGAAGCTGAAGACAGCTCTTCTTCCTGCAACTTCCACCTCTGTCTCCAGGAGCTCAGCTCCTTTTTCTGGCTTCTCCAGCTCTACTGTAGATTGTGCACATCCTCTCCCAAAGGGAAGCAAACCACCCACCTAGGTAAATGACTTTGGAGCCTATAATCCTGCCTAAATGTGTTTCCAACGTGAAACCACATCTCCAGACCAGTGTCTTTCTTCTTGAGAAAGCTTCTGCTATAGACCCAGGTACACAGTCCCATCCTTACCCACAAATGGTCTTTTATAGTGGCTATGGGAAATTTTCATCCATGGACCACTTCAAAAACATCTGTTTGGAGGCAGTCCAGTATAGCTCCTTCCTCCCCCCAATCCAGCAATATGCGTCCTGTTCACATCTTAACCTCCCAGTGAATCTTGGGGTTTGGAGACTCACTCACCATCTACATTTGTCCTTCTCTAACCCATACCCCTGAGGGCAGGGGGACTGGGCCATTCAGGGATGCTTTACAAACTCCATTCAGAAGGGAGAGAGGGAGGCCCTTAAGGGGAACATGTGTGTCCTTGTTACATGTACAGGCTAGAAAAAAATGGACTTATCTCACAAATCATGTGTACAAGATGAACTGTTCTGGTGCTCAGATGTTTTACTAAGACTAAAAAAACTTACAATTGTAAACTCCTGTGTGACACTTATAAGGACAGAAAACCATAACCTAACATTGACTTTTATCTACTATAGTGAAAAGAATCTGAATGTTTTACACAGCTAGCCTCAATAAGAAATAGGAGGCACCTAATCTTGAGAGAGGAAAGACTGTAGGGTCTCACAATGCTAAGAGAGGCACCCTGTGGAATGATCTAGCAACCGAAAAGGGAAATGAAGTTCATGTTATCCATCTAATTTACCTCACTCCAAAGTCCTCAAAAGGAACTTGCAATTCAGTTTTCAATTTAATAGGTGGGAATTTTTTAATTTTGTTTAGATTATAAGACATCTTTATTTATGGTATGTCTTTGCTGAACGGATCTTATATTTTTTATACCCAATGGGAAAATTCGTTAAAGTTCACTAGACTATGTAAACATCAATCTAATTTGGAGATTTGTATGTATGTGTATATATACATACATATATGTGAGTGTTTATATATAGGGTATGTATATACATATATATGTGTGTACATATACCTACATGTATATATACACAAAGAACAAAATGGTGAAGGACATATGGGTGGAAAGAGGATTAGGAAGATGAGATGGAAAACCCATTCATATATGTATACAGTTATCCCTTCCACATCACAACTTTCCCCATCATGGTTTCAATGTATCACAGGTTGACATAAGAAATTAAATGGGAATTTTTTGGAAGTTTTGCAAAAGCTGTAGATGACACACAAAGGCCAGCAGATGACACAGAAAAGGTTTAGAAACTCTGAAATGCATCAAATGTTTATATATATTATTGTATAATATCAACATATTTTATCTTTTAATGCCATAATAATTCAGATGTCTTCTCTGGTATGAAGGGAGAGCCAAAAAATTTTACGCAGGCTTTCTAGATCGTGGAGGCACCACATCCCTAAACTCCATGATGTGGAAAGGAAAACTGTATATATACATCTATATGTGTGTGCATGTATATGTATATATGTGTGTGTGTATAAATATGTACATGGACACATACATGTATACACATATGTATGTTATATGTATATTGCGTGTGTGCATTATGTGTATGTACTCGTATATACATACACATATGCACATGCACACACAGGCATACATGCATATATGCATGTACATACCCACAGATATATATATATAATCTCATATCATTTATATATAAAAACTGGCATATATACCATAAACACATGTGTGTATATGTATATGAGCACTTACATATGCTCATATATAATTTGAATATATCTAAACTCATATATACGTATACATACATATATACACATATATACATGCATGTGGGGAGATTTATGTATGTGTATATATACAAATTTTCCATCTCATCCTCCTAATCTTTTCCACCCACATATCCTTCACCATTTTATTCTGTACACTGTTAAATAACAGAATATAGGAAGTTCATAGAAGACACCTCCTCTTTGGCTCCCTGAGCCTGATGTGTCTAATTCCTGGGCCCTCCATCTCCATTTTCATTAAACACAAGCATGTCACAATAAGAAGTTATGAAACATCACCAACTCTGCTTAAAAATGGTTTATCTTTACCTGCATCACATAATAAAAGATCTCCCCACCTGTCTCAGCATCATCTCTTGAAGAAAATAATGAATGAATGGTGTCTCACCTGAGCAGAATCTATTCTCCAGTGTCTATGAATCACTTTAAAATAAGCCATTTCCTTCCCCTATTTTGCTTGTTGACAAAGCATGGTTCAGGGGAAAGAGCACTCACCCAGAGGTCGGAAGACCCGGGTTCAATTCCTTCCTCTGACTGTTATACACGCATGACCTTGGGCAAATCATTGACCTCCCCGGGTCTCCATGTCCTTGTTATATAACACAAAGGCATTGTCCTGGCCTCAGGGGTCCCTTCTGACTCTAGATTGATGAAAGACCAATTTTACTCTAGGATTTAGAGCAGAAAGGGACTCAAGGAATCACCTAAGCCAAACAGTGCTTTATTAGCAGAAAAAAATGAGGCCTCCCCAGGGAAAGAAGGTACCTTGCCCATGGTGACACAGCTGAGACTTAGCAGCAGCACCAGAATTCTAACCCAGGGCCTCTGACTCCAAACCCAAGGTCTCCTTGTCCAGTTTACTACGCAAGGGCTGGGTCTTCAATATGAGCCTGTCTGATGCCTCATGAAAGAAAGAGCTAAACCAAAACCCGAAGACATTTCCTGTAGAAATCAATGAATTCATCTAGCAAAAGCAAAAATAAATACATGAGATTTTTTTTCCCTTCAAAAGTAACTGAATGATCCATTAGGAGTCTCCACAGTTCATTACCCCTATGTAATTAATATCACCTCAGCAACTGTTTGCCTCCTGGGGCACTCATGTTACTTCTGGGAGACAGGGA
The DNA here is from genome assembly GCF_011100635.1 of Trichosurus vulpecula. NCBI lineage: Eukaryota > Metazoa > Chordata > Mammalia > Diprotodontia > Phalangeridae > Trichosurus > Trichosurus vulpecula. The sequence continues at coordinate 181,446,624 of NC_050573.1, read as the reverse complement.
AACAAAACCTATCGTGTGTGTGTGTGTGCACGCGCGCGCGCGTGTGTGTGTGTGTGTGTGTGTAAGTGAACCCAAAACTTACGTACAAAAATATTTGTAGCAACTCCTTGTGTTGTAGCAAAAAAAAAAAATGGAAACAAAGGAGGTGTCCAGCTATCAGGGAACTGCTAAACAAATTACGGTATAGGAATACAATGGAATATCACTACACCATGAGAAATGATGAAATGGGCAGTTTCAGAGAAACTAGGATGACCTGAATGAACTAGAGAACTGAACCAGAAGACCAATTTTTACAACACTAACATTATGAAGAAAACATCTTTGAAAGACTTTAGACCTTTATTCAATGGCGCCGTGGAGAGAGCACATGTCCTGGAGTCAGGACTATCTGAGTTCAAATCTGGGCTCAAACACACACTTCCTAGATGTGTGACCCTGGGCAAGTCATTTGAAGTTCTTTGACTTAGAGAAAGGAATGGCAAACTACTCCAGTATCTCTGCCAAGAAAATCCCAAGTAGGGTCACAAAGAATCAGACACGAGTGAAACAACTGACCACCAACAACACACAGAGGATGAAAGCAGAAGCACACTACCCATAATAGCCACACAGATGAATGATAGACTTAAAATGAAGAATGAGATGTACATTTTTGACACAACTAGTATGGGAATTTGTGCAGATTATCTATGTATAATTGTTATGAGACTTTTTCTTGTTTTAAAAAAAAATTGTTCAGTTGGGGGAGGGGAAGATGAAATCACCAATCAGAAAAAATAACAAAAATAAATTTTAAAAAATACCAGTAGAAGTAAGTGAATGTAGCTGAGCATCATGGACATCCTTCTTGACTTCATAAGAAAATGACTGGGGATAGAATGATTTAGTCAAATTTGGGTTGCCTAGATGACAGCTGGCATGAATGTGAGACATCGGTCGTAATGAATCTCTGCAGTAGTCCGTATATCCTGACTAATTCCTATGCTTAATAGTGGGAGTGCCCATATACCCCTACCAGTTAAGGGCGAGAACAGAGGGAGAGATCCTTGCCTTTCTTGGGGTCTAGTTTTATATCCAAAGCAACAATATTGTTTTAAGAACAACTTTGAGTGACTAAGTCATTTTGACTATTATAAATACCCAAATTAACTACAAAGGACCAATAAAGGAAGACATCATTTACATCCAGAGAAAGAACTGATAAATAGAAATATGCATACAATGATTTTACATATATAGACATATTTCTGCTCAATGGAGGGGGGAACAGAGACAGGAAGGGGAGGTAAGAAAAAAGAAAGTTACATGATAACTTTATTATGTATTTAAAAGGAATAGCAAGTTGTACATAATAAATTTGCAATGTCATGTACAATCATCTTTTTTTCTATTCTATGTTATGGAAATGCTTTTTTTCTTTCTTCGGTTCAGAATAAAATAAATGAAATTTTTAAAAAGTTTCTCTGCTCTCTATCTCTTCCTTCCTCTAGTGCCTAATATATTTGTTCTACTCAGAAAGGATGAGATTCTGTTCCAGAAGCCCTGGGACAGACTTTGAAATACTGAGTACAGGGAGTAATTTAGTTCAAATCTGTTCTTGGGGACTAAGATCCATTCACTAAGAGGGCCTTGGGAGCTTCAACTGTTCTGTGAATAAGGAATCCTAAAACAGAGAAAAGAAGTGAAGGACAAAGGGACCTCAGGCAGCCCTTTCCCTACTGATTTTATAACAAACTGACACTCGTTCAACTATTTGATTGATAATAGTCTTTATTATTTTGGTTTGGGTCATTATATTTGCTTATTATTTCATTGATAAACTGCTCTACTAGTCAAATAGACTCAGGGCACAAGTGCAAATAAAAGACTGGAAGGAAGAAGACGTACTGAATTTACCCAGCACCTTTCTTGTGCCCAGTATTAGCACTTTACACAAATGACCATTTTAACTGAGAACATACTGTACTCAAAGCCCAGGAAGGAGGGGTGAGGGGTGTGGGTGGAAGCACAGGGAAGGAACATAAAAGAAATATATAAAATAGACTTTGCCCTCAAGGAACTTCAGGAAAAAAACCCACACCAGCTGAGTCTCACTGTCTGAGAGAAAGAGATGTTTGCAACACATCTTCCCATGAGAAAACCCACTTCAGGGACCTCTCCTAGGTCTGTTGTTTGGTGAAAAGAGAGCTAGGTTGGAATCCTGACTCTGCCAAGGACAAGCTAGCTGTGCAACCCAAGGCAAGTTCCTCAACCTCTCTGAGCCTCAGTTTTGTGATCTGTAAAATGGAGATAGTATCACCTTCCCTGTCTATCACAGGACAGCTGTAAGGTTTCAACTATACAATATTAGACAAGGAGCAGTTATTTTTTAACCAAATTTGTTCTTTTGACAAAAGAGAACAATTTCTTGGGGGATTCCATAGGGGTAGTCCTACCAAAGAGACCCTAGAAGTGTCCATTCATTTGAAAGATGGGAAGCTCCATGCTAGGTTTTGTCAGGGATACAAAAGAAGTAAGAGATCCAGGCCCCGATTCCCAGGAGTTTAAAATCTAATTAGGAAGGCACATATATAAATAACTACATTACAAGGCAGGACTCAGTTCTTGTCCTATGAGGAGTACTGGCAATAAGTGTTGTGGGAGCTCAGAGGAGGGAAAGCTCCCAGAGAGGAGGGCCAGAAGCTCTTGACTTACACAGCCTCCACTTTTCAGTCTTTAGGGCTTGCTTCTCACTAAATTTTGTCTTTTGGACTCATGCTCCTCCTCATGGTTTCCCCCAAAACAATAGGATTTGGTCTTTTTTGCCCCTACCCAGGGTTTCCTCTGTGAACAATAGGATCTGGTTTGTGGCTAAGCCTCCATGACTTTGACTTTTGGAAAAGAGTCCTCCCAGTCCTATGCTAACAATATATCAGCTACAGAACAGGCTTTGTGTAATTGAACCGTGCTCCTTATCCCCTACAATAACAACAAAGAAAACAATATACGCTAGAACTCATAAGCTATCAAGACAACTTGCCTTCTTTTTCCTGTGGATTTTTATCTCCCAAGATCCCTTGACTAGAGGAAAACATTCTGGATCACTAAAATATCAACTCCTTTCCTCGGACCTGCACAGCCCGCAGAACTCACAATATCAGTGAAGGGCAAGCACTCTGTTTGATCTTCCACATTGTAGGTCCATTCCAGAAACTGCTTCTCAGGTTCAGTTCCTGAGTGGTTAGCTCCAAGAGCTCCTCTAATGCCCCAATATCGCAACTCTACTGCTTCAAGTCTGCATACTCGCATGGCCTGGGAACTTGCATCAATCCACCACTGCCTAAGTCTGATGTTACCATAAATTCCTGGGACTTCCTGCAGAAAATTGGAGTCCATGTGCATCCCATTGACTTTTGTCTAATCTCTCAAGTTGGTCTCCATTGTTAAAAGCTAAGACTGAGTGCATAGCTCAGGTATTAACTTCATAAGCAATGGGCCAAAAGTTCTTCATTATAGAGGAAGGGTTAGCTCAATAATACATAAGAGAATAGCATTCCCTAACATCTGCCATATTGGAACAAAGGCCTCATCCCTGTTAACCCTGTAACAAGGACTTAGCCTTGTCAAGTGAATCTCACACCTTATTAAGGAGACAAAAGAGAGATTCAAGGAGTCTTACTGGGCTCCTCATGGGCATACGTTTACTATAATAATACGTAATAATAATTAGAATGCAGCTTAGAAAATGATCTCCATAGAAAGAATGAAACAGTGTACCCTGAGACATTTAAGAAGGGGGGGGGATTGCTTCTAACTGGAGGAATCAGGGAACAATTCACATAGAGGAAGTATCACAGATGAGTTTTCAAGGAGGGGAAGGATATTGGAAGAGGTCTGGAGAGAGTCTATTCTAGGCGTGAATGTCTGCCTACCCAAAGTTACAGAGGCAAGAAGAGGAGGAAGGAGAAGATTGAAGAATAGTGAGTGGCCTAGTTTAATTTAGAAATAGAGGGCATGAAGGGGCTAACCAATGAAAACAAGTCTGGAAAAGTAAATTGGAGCTACATTGTGGAAAAAACCACCAGATCCTCAACTAAAATGCAAATGTTTTCAGACTCCTTGCTATTCCTTTCAGACAACACTGCATCTCCTGATTTGGATCTATTTTCTCTGGCTATCCTTCAGGCCTGGCCATGCCTAATAAATGCTTATTGGTTGGTCGAGTAATTCCTGTTTCCTGACTTCCTCAGCTGCCTTCAAGTCCCAGCTAAGATCTCACTTTCTACAAGAAGCCTTTCCTGATTTCCCTTAATGCTGATATCTTCCCTCTTTTAATTATCTTCAATTTATCCTGTATATATCTTGCTGGTACATAGTTTTTGCATACTTTCTAGACTATAAGCTCCTTGAGAGCAAGGACTACTTCTTTGTCTTTCTTTTCTTTGTATCTCCAGGGCTTAGCACATTGCCTGGCACATAGTAGGCATTTAATATATGCTGGCTAACTTTAGGCAAGGACCTAAAGAAATGGGACACTGGAAGGGGTAAGTTTCAGTGGGGAAAAAAGTAAGGGGCCTAGGACAAACCCAGGCACTGGGTAGGTGAGGAGGCCCAATCTGAGGATACTACATACGTGTATTTTGGGGTAGGGATGGGGAGACTGGGTAGACAGCTCAGAAAATGGAAATACAGAGGAAAGTGGAGACTAAATTGGACTGATTCACAACCTTGCCTAAAGCCAACAAAGGCTCATTTACCTTTGGGTAGCTACGCTTTCCTCTCTACTACTAGGTGATGAGGGCAGTGAAGGAGAAAGAACTGATAAACAGAGGTATGTATAGAATGATTTTACATATATATGTAAACACATACCCACATACACTTATATACACATACATACATATTTCTGTCTAATGGTAGCCATCTCTGGAGGGGGGTGAAGAAAAAAAAATTACATGATAGTTTTATTATGTATTTAAAAAGGAATAGCAAGTTGTATACAATAGATTTGCAGTTTCATGTACAATCACCTTTTTTTTATTCTACTGTATTATGGAAACGCATTTTTTCATAAATTAAAAAGAAAAGAGACTGACACAAATCAAGACTTTTCTTCTTCTTTTTTCTTTTTTGTTTTTAGTGTATCTATGTAAACAAAGTGGAAAGAGGGCCTAAAGGGGAAAGTTGAGGTGATTATCTGGCTAATTCAGGTATAGCAGAGGGAGCTGGTAGACAGAGAGTGGGCCCTTGGACTCAAGGAGACCCAGGTTCAAAGTCTCATCTCTTGCTTATACCTGCTTTGTGACCACATACAGGTCACCTAACCTCTCAGGGAACTTTCTAAGACTGTAAGTTACAAGAAGGTTGCCAATCTGCATCAATGGAAAGAGTTTCCACACTGGACGTCCACCCAACCCCACACAGCCCAACCCCAAGTCCCCTTGGCCTTCTGGGAAAAATGGTTCCCTTAAATCAAAGATTAAAACATAGAAATCAACAGCTATTGAGGAAAAATTAATTTATTAACTTGAATTCTATCACGTAACCATCTGCAGCACCTACATTCACTGGATAAACTTTTTTTTTCACTTTTTTTCAGTCTCCATTTTGTCATTTGGTTCATCAAATTCTCCTCAGAGGGGGAGAAATGAACAAAATTATTATACCAACCAACTCACCAGAGCCAAGAAATTTGTTTATTTGAAGCCGATTCCAGCTGGGGCCTTTAAGAAACAGGCAGCCCAACATAGCCACTGCTGGAATGGGATCAAGAAAGCACATTCTCACTCACCCTCCCTCCTGCTCAGTTAGGCCAGCCCAGCCAATGACCCACCTCTCTCTGCCAGCCTCCTCCCTCCAAGGCTTATAGCAGCCATGGCCCTGCTAAGTTCCCTAAGACGAGAAGCAATAGCTAATGGGCAGGGACGCACAGCATTTTGCCAGTGTTAAATAATAGATGCCTCTGCAGGTTCAGCCATCACCTTATTTTTGCTGTAGGGCAGGATTACAAAAGCCAGGCCCCAGGGCAAGCTGAAGAATTCCTCTTCCTGGTGACCCTCACCCCCCAACCGTAATTGCTTTTTACACAACCTGTTCAAAAGAGAGAGACATGACAAATTTCTGAAAGGTCAGCAGAGACAGGCACAATCTGTTTTTAAATCTCAGCGAAGGGGAAAGTAACACCCAGAGAAACAAAACATACAAGATTAATGATCTCCACATACTGCAGGGAGAAGCCAACACCAGCTGGGGAATAGACCTGCCATAGACAATGAAGGTGATGCAGGCAAAGCTGCTATGTTCATTCAGGGCTGAATTTAAACCATGGCTGAGGATTATATGGGATAAGTACAGGAGAGCCAGCTTATGTTCCCGCCATCACGTTTATGAAGCCCAAAGAGAAAACAAGTCACATCTCCCACAGCAGGCCTTCCTATAGACACCTGCAGTCCTTATTTTTTGCTACTAACATTTATGTTTCTGTCTTCCTCTTCCTAGTATTCACATGTCATATTTTAATTCATATATGTTCTAGGAAAGGAAAACATGTCAGTTAAATAGAAAAGGTGGGAGTTTTTCCCCCTTAATATTTCTAAAACTACTTTTAATAATGCAACCTTTTATTTATGATGCCTTTGTTTCTTCAAATAGCCATTTAGGAAATACATATGCACGTAATTGGTTTATGATCCTGGGTAAGTGACTATATCCTGTTTGTCTCAGTTTACTTATCTGTAAAATGAGCTGGAGAAGGAAATGGCAAACCACTCTAGTATCTTTTGCCAAGAAAACCCCAAATGGTGTCACAAAGAGTGGGACACAACTGAAATGACTGAACAGCAACATGAAAGGCCTTGAGATGGGGTTCGGATCCACTGTTAACAAACATATTCTCTCTCTCTCCTCTCTCTGCTTCTCTATTCTCTCTGTCTCTGTCTCTCTCTCTCCTCTCTCTCTTTCTGTCTGTGTGTGTGTCTCTCTTTGGATAATGTGTGTATGTACATGTATATATAAATATATGTATGTGCATATATGTATATTCTGTATATGTGTGTACATGTATACCTACGTATTTTATGGCTGTACATATATACATGTGTTTATATGCTTATATGTATATACATGTATGTATAAATATACACTCATGCATACAACTCATTGCTTATATTATCGCTTACATAGACATATACACATATATACATATTCGTGTCTAATGGTAGCCATCTCTGGAGTGGATGAAGGGGAAAAAAAGAAAGTTACATGATAACTTTTTTATATATTTAAAAGGAATGGCAAATTGTACATAATAGATTTGCAGTTTTATGTGCAATCGTCTTTTTTTTATTCTACCATGTTATGGAAATGCTTGTGTTATTTCATAAATTATCATATCGCTACAGAGGCAATGAGTTTAACCCTCTTGCTCACCAAAGCTTTTGCCAAACTTGGTCATTAGTAGCAAAATGAACAAGTTAATAAAAGCAGCCAGGTGCTCCTAAGTTTCCTCTACTGTGAAGCTAGAGGGTTGGATTTGATGGCCCCTAAGGGCCTTTCCAGCTCCAAAACTGCCAGGAAACTAAACCACTTCCATTTGAATTGTCTTAGGAAGATTCTGAAGGTCACCTGGCAAGATAAGGTACCAGACACTGAGGTCCTTGTTCTTGAGCTGAACTGCCAAGCATTCAAACTCTACTGCAGAGAGCATAGCTCTGATGGGCTGGCCACATTGTTCAAATGCCAAGCATATGTTTGCCCAAAAGACTTTTATGGAGAATTCATAAGTGGAGGTCGGAAGAAGTGATACAAAGACATTCTCAAGGTCTCTCTGAAGAACTTTAGCATCAACTGTGAGACATAGAAGATACTAGCAAAGGACTGCCCAGCATGATGTACCCACATCAAAGAAGGTGCTGTGTTGTATGAGCGAAACAGAATTCCAGTAGCTCAAAAGAAACATGAGATGCATAAATTTAGAGGCATCTCAACTCCAAATGTTTATATTTGGACACTATTTGTGTCCAACCTATGGTAAAGCCTTCTGAGCTCATATTGGTCTGATCAGGCAGTCTGGCACACTGTACCTTGACCCTGACATCATGATATCATCTTGGTCCTCTTCGAGCACAAAGGACAACAGCCACTCACAAAGTCATTGTGAGTCTATTCCTTATCTAAGTCTTACCTGTCCTTGCCCATCTCTAATGGAGGGCCAAGGAATGGTTCAATGACTGAAAACAAGAGTGGTTAGAGGCAAATAAAATGAAGCAAAGGATCTGGATGCTCTCCAAACCAGATAATCAGCCTCTGAAAAACTGAGAATTGGCTGAACCAAAAAATTTTTAAATGGTATTAGGTCCCTGCAGATGAAAAAAAAATCTCATAAAATAAGTGTTGGCCTCATACATCAAGAGTGGAGAACCTAACACCCAGGGGCTGACTCTGCCTCTCTGCTTCATTTCATCCAGCACAAAAAAAAACAAATACAAAAGTTTGACTATAGCTATAAAAAACTAAGCATGGCTCTGAAATTCTCTAAAAATCAAATTCCCCAGAGTCTCAAGATGGGAATATTCCTTCAGGAAAATAGACTTCCTTCTCTGTAATGACAAATGGCACTTTTTAAAAGCAGGGTGTTGAGGAATTTTGCCATTATAACTGAGAAAAAGACTGGATTTTAAGAATCCTCATGCATCCCAACTTTAGGAATTAGAAGTCTCTAATGATAATTTTGGGTCATGTTTACTTGTTTTTAAATTTAGAAGACTGTTCTTTTTTTTTCCAGAAAAGAGTCTACACAATCTCTCTGCCCCTTCCCCTCTCCATCTATTTCTATCTCCCTTTCTTCGCCTCTCTTCCCCACCCCCTCTCCCAATTATATCTCACATTTCTATAGCACTTTAAGGTTTACAGAGCACTTTATGTACATAATCACATTTGAGCCTTTATAACTGCCTCATGAGATAGATTCTACTGGTATCACTACACTCATTTTACAGATAAGGAAACTGTGGCTCAGAGAGATTATGCGACTTGCCTGTGGTCTCACAGCTATTCAAAACCAGGCTTCTCTCACTCTTTCCTATTTCTTTCCCCTATTTTAACTGGCTTATAATATATAGACATATATAATATATAATATTATAATAACATTATAATACATAAGACATAGCATGAAGCAGCAATGTTGTATGATGGAGAGAGCTCTAGCCTCAGAGTCAGGAGGTGATGGGTTCTGCTTCTGACATACACTTGTTGTTCCACCAAGGGCAAAGTCACTAAGTGTCTCAATGCTCCAGGCAGCTCTCCAAGAGAGAGAGAGAGATCTGGGCGTGCCTGTATATGCCTACACATATATACATGTACCCAAGGGCAAATCACTTAGCTGCCTTCCACCTGTGAAATCATGGACCAGTATATATACATTAATGAAATTATTGAAAGTCTAATAAATTATCAGATGATAAGGAACTTCTAATCATGGGGTTCCCAGAGATCTGAAAGGACACCAACAAAGCCAAAGCACTTTCTTCGAAAAATAAGTTCATTATAAATTATGGATTATAATTTACAGAGGGAAGATCCATTTTCCTGTAGCTGAGATATGTGAGTGACAAGGGCAAGCAACCTTGATGTCATGATGGCCATTTAATGATGAGCCATTGAGACACAAGGAAAAAAAAAACAGGGGAAATGAAATTGCTAAAAGTCTATTAAATATAGCAAATGATGATGTATATACAATACATTATGTATGTATACACATATTATGTAAGTATGCATATATATACATATGTGTAGCTACACACAGATGTCAATTATCATGCACATACATAGAATGTTCTATACATAAATAAGTATAGATATATATTCACATATAACTTGCCCATGTGCATGAAATGCATACACGTATGTATACACATGCACTTGCACATACACATATATTACTTGTCCACTGTGTAAATATGTATACATGTATACACATATACATGAGTATATAACACATTCCCAATACACATACTTACACATACATATACATGTATTATATATACATTTATAATATACACATTATCTTTGCAGGCTTGCTGCTCCCCAGGATAGCAACTTATCTCTGCAGCATTCTTTAGTTCCTTTTATTCTAACTCAAAGAACCCTGAGGGTCTTCAGAAGGTTCTGCCTGTTTCTCATCCTCTGGGTTGGAGACTGCTCTAAAGACAAGCATACACATATGTCTTTCCAGCAACCATGTAGTTGCCAAGTGAGAGCATGGTTTAGGGATTACACTTTTCCTGAGGATTCTCTGCGTTGGTATGTAACAGCAAAAAGCTCAGATTGCTTCCGAGGTAAGAGTTAGGCATAGAAGCATGGGCCCCAGGAAATAGCAGGCCAACCTTACAACAGAGGGGCAGCAGCAAGAATTCCAATCCAGCCTGGGAGAAACCACTCGTTCTTGTGGGATTTTCCTTTGAGTGTGAGATCACCAGATGTGGAGTACATCCTATAAACAAAAGTTAGAAGTATAGGGGGAAAAACCCACCTTAACTCAGATTTTTAAGTTCTGGGTTTCAGGGTCCCTTTTAGCAGGTTAAATTTTCCAAATTACATGGTGAGTGAGAATGAAATCACAGACCCAAAATTAAAGCTGAGATAAATACTTTTCCTCATCAGAGCATTTCTCATTTCAACAACCCAAAGGCAGTGTCCTCTGGAGTCAGAGGAAGTAGGCTCATAACCCAGCTTTGCTGCTTACTCCAGGTGTGACCTTAGGCCAATCAACTCACCTCTCTGGGTCTCACTTTCCTCATCTATAAAATTAAGAGGTTGGATCTGATACAGAGATGAGGGACTTGTGGGGCACAGATGAGATACACATTTTGAACATGTCCAATACATGGTTTTATTTTGCTTTTCTATGCTGTTCATTTGTTACAAGGGAGGCTTTTTTTGTGGGGGGGAGGTAGAATTTGAGAATCAGCAATTGAGATATCCAAAAAAGAGAAGAAAAGGAAGACAAGAGTGTAATTATAACATTTTTAAATGCACAAAATAGAACAGAAAGAAATTCAGAAGAAAACACAGATGAGTAGGGCACCTTTGAAACATACTGAATGTACTGCATTTTTTTAAAAAAAAATAAACCGTATGTAATGGAGATTTGTGGTAACATGTACAATCCTTTTTTTTCTTTTCTATATATATGGAAATGCTGTGTGGTGACATTTATCAAGTACAGAACAACAAAAAATATGTTTCTTGCAAAAAAAATTAAATTAAGAAGTTGGACCAGACGACCTCTCTTCCCTGTCTAAATTCTATAAAGGGCTGTTTCATCTTGCTGCACTCTGGTGTCCTACCTCTCTCTCTAAGACCATCAAGGTCATCTTCAAAAAACCCTCACTTGGTCCATGTATTCCCAATAGCTATCATGCTTATATGGTGAAAGTCATTGGAAAGCACTCTATGATAGGTACCTCCACTTTCTTTCCTCTCACTCTCTTCTTAACTCTCTGCAATCTGTCTCCCAACCTTATCATTCCACTGAAACTGTTCTTTCCAGGGTTACTAATGATCTCTTGATTGCCAAATCCAAGGACCTTTCTTCAGTCCTCCTCTTTCTTGACCTCTCTACAGCCTTCAATACTATTGGTCATCCTCTTCTTTCTAGGTTTTCATGACACTGCTCTTTCTTGGCTCTCCTTCTGCCTGTAGGACCACTCTTCCTTGGTCTCCTTAGTTGGATCTTCTCCCACATCTTGTGGAAGAATACATGGTTAATAGAAGGGTGTCTTCCAAGGCTCAATCCTGAACCCTCTTCTTTCTTTCTCTATACTATCTCCCATGGTGATCTCATCAGATCCCATTGATTCAATTATCATCTCTATGCAGATGATTTTTGAATCTATTTGTCCAGCCCTAACCTCTCTCCTGACCTCTATGTCTCACATATGACTGCCTATTGGACATCTCAAACTGGATGTCCCACAGGTTTCCTAAACTCAGCATGTGCAAAATTGAACTCATTATCTTTTCTACCAAACACTCCTCTCTTCCTAACCTCCTCATTACTGTTGAGGTCACCACTGTCCTTCCAGTCACCCAGGCACGAAACCTAGGTGTGATCCTTGATTCCTCACTATTTCTCACCCCCTCACACACAATCATTTGCCAACTTCTTTTTTTCTTTTCTATATATATGGAAATGCTGTGTGGTGACATCTCCCATATACACCCCCATCTCTTCTTTGATGCTGCCACCACTGGTGCAGGCCTTTAGCACCTCATGCCTGGACAATTGCAACAGCTTGCTGGTGGTCTTCCTACCATGAAACTCTCTCTGCTCCAGTTTATCTTCCACTCAGCTGCTAAAGTAATCTTCCTAAAGTGCTGGTCATTCCCCTATTCAGTAGATTCCAGTGGCTTCCATATCACCTCTAGGATCAAATGTAAAATCCTCTCTATGGCTTTCAAGGTCCTTCATCAACTGGCCCCTTCCTACCTTTCCAGTCTTCTTATACCTTTCTCCCTTCCACATACTTTACAGTCCAATGATACTGGCCCTCCTGGCTGTCTATTACATAAAATACTCCCTACTCTGGGCTTTTTCAACAGTTCCCCCATGCCCAGAACCCTTTCCCTCTTCGACTCTGCCTTCTGACTCAACTGGCCTCCTTCAATTCTCAGCTAAAAGTCACACCTTCTACAAGGAGCCTTGCTCAGTCCTCAATTTTAACACCTTCACTGAGATTTTCCTTCATTTTTTTCCTTTCTATCCTATTTGTGCATATTTATTAGCATATTTTCTCCTCTATTAGACTGTGAGCTTCTTGAGGAAAGGGACTGTCTTTTGTCTCTCTTTGTATCCCCAGTGTTCGGCACAGCGTCTGGCACATAGTAGAGCCAGTGTGCCAATCTGGCACATTAATAAATGCTTTTTGACTCAACAGTGGCATAGTGTTTTCCTTTTCTTTTTGGCAAGGCAATCAGGGTTAAATGACTTGCCCAGGGTCTCGAGGAGGAATATTGTTTTCCATTTCAACATGTTTTCACATATATCTCCTTGGAGACCTATAGCCACCCTGTTAATTAGGCAATGCAGGCATTATACTCATTTTACTGACAGGGAAACTGAGACTCAGTTCACACCACTAGTATTGGGATCCAGTTCTAGGATTTAAATTAGCTTTGCACAATGTTCTCACCCTTCCTCCATCACTGAAAAGCCCCTATTTCTCTGAGGTTTATGCTATTCATATCGAGCACACAATCAAAATCCTGGTAGCCGTTGTCTAGAGACCCCAAAGCCACTCCCCTCCTTTCCTCAATGAATTTGGTACATGATTCATAATTTTTCTCTCCTCTTCAACTCCTGCTCTAAACTAGGGGTCTTCAACATATATATTCAGTCTCCTTCAAATACCCTAATTATTCAGTTTTTCAACCTCCTCACTTCCCATGAGCTACTCCTCCACCCAACCTTAGCCATATATAATGATGGTCATACTTTTGATCTTGGTATCATCCACAAATGTATCACCTCTGTCTTCAAGAATTCTGAATTCTCTTTATCTGACCATACTGTATTGGCTTTTCACCTCTCCCTTCCTTTACATAATCCCACTGTTCATCTGCACCATTACCTCTAATCCCTTTACTCCTCAATTCTCTCCCAGGCCACCTCTCCTGCACTACCCACTTTCTCCTCTTCACCCATTGGGGAACCAGTTCAAGACTATGCTGTCCTCTTCTTCTGAATCCCTTTCCCCCTTATTATGTCATTGATTATGCCCAGTCAAATCACTCCTACATTTGTGTTGTTAAACAAAAAAAAAATCCAGCAGCCATTCTGACTGGATTCACTACAAATTAATGTCATACAACCTCAATTGAGCCCTCCCAGATGCCAGGCAATCCTAATCCACCTCTCTTATCAACTCACTATCCTACTCTTCAAAGTAACTCTTCGAAATCTTTTAATCCCTCTTTGAACCTCCTATGGCTCCCCTCCACCCATTCTCTCAGCTGAGAGAGAACCTTGCCTCATATTTTATAGAAAAAACTGAGGCCATTCACCAGGAGCTCCCTCCTCATCATCTCCTATCACTCAGATGCCTTCTGCAACCCCGTCATCCTTTACCCCTGCCTCACATGACTAAGTGATCTTACTCCTGACCACAGCTAACCTCTATACTTGTTCCAGTGACCCTATTCCATCTCATCTCCTCCAAAAGATTGCCTCTTCTATCATTCCCACTTTTTCAATTGTTTTCAGTCTTTTCCTGTCTACTGGCTTATTCTCTACTACCTACAAACACTCCCACATCTCCTTTATCCTCAAAAAAAACATAATTTGATCCTTCCACTCTTGTTAACTATCACCCTATACCTCTTCTCCCCTTTAGAGTCAAAAAGGTCATCTACAATAGATGCCTTCATTTTCTCTCTTCTCACTCTCTTCTTAGCTTTTGACAATCTGGCTTCCAACCTTATCATTCCACCCAAACTGTTCTCTCTAAAGTTACTAATGATCTCTCAGTTGCCAAATCCAATGGCCTTTTCTCAATCCTCATTTTTCTTGACCCCTCTGCAACCTTTGACACTGTTAACACTCTCCTCCTGATACTCTCTCCTCTCTAGGTTTTTGGAACACCACTCTCTCCTGGTTCTCCTTTTACCTAGCTGACCACTTCCTCTCTGTCTTCTTTGCAGGATCTCTTCTAGATCAGGGCTGTCCAAAATGTGGACAATGGGCTGTATGTGGCCCACAGTGTGATTTATGGGGCCCACTACAAGCATAGAGATTTACATAAATGCTTTAGTAAATGAAGCTGAGCTACCGCAGAGCTCTCACTAAAATGGCAAATCAAAATATGTTGTCTATTGTTTGAATAAGAACCTAAGGTTGGACAGCCCTTTTCTAAATCATGCCCTCTAACAATGGGTGTCCCTCAGGGTTCTCTCCAGGACCCTCTTCTCTTCTCCCTCTATACTGCTTCAGCTCGCGATCTCAGCAGCTCTCATGGATTTAATTACCATCTCCATGCTGATGACTCTCAAATGTACCCGTCCTGTCCCAAACTCTGTGGAACTCCTGTTTCACATTTCCAACTTTCTTTCAGATATCTCAAACTGGATTTCCATTAGACATCTTAAATTCACTATGTCCAAAATGGAATTCATTATCTTTTCCCCAAACCCTTCTCCCTCCTACCTTCCCTATTACTGCAGAGGGCAACAAGTTAACTAGGCAGTTTGGCTAGATTTCTTTCTCAAAGACCAAACCTTAAACCCCTTTCACTCTGGACCTCATAGATTGGACAACAGTAGGTCCCTGCCCAAGCCCCACTTCATGGCTATTTTTTGGGCCCTCCTGGCTCAGAGCAAATATAAATTTAGTAGCTGTTTCTCTTTTGGCCAGTAACCCTGAGAGTCCTTCCCTTCCCAGTTTGATTTTTTTATTATTATTATTAAAGAGGCCATCCCTTGATTAACTTCTTAAAGAGGTCTATTCACTGAATGGGCATTACCTCACTCAAAGTGAGAACCTGAAAAGACCTTAGCCTAAAAGGGTCTCCCATTGCATCCTGGGCCATCTCCAGTCATCCTGATGAATATCTGGCCACTGGACCCACTGGACTTAGATGACTCTGGAGTAGAAAGTGAAGCTGGTGACCTTGCACAGCCCTCCCTCACTCAAATCCAAGCCAACTGCAAGTCATGTCATCATCTCCCTGATGTCATGGTCCTTTTTGAGAATGAAGGACAAACGCAACAACAAGAGGGCAATACCATCCTCTCAGTATCTCAGGTTCGCAGTCTAGGAGTCATCCCGGATTCCTCACTGTCTCTCACCCATGGTTTCTAAACTGTTACCAAGACCTGTTGATTTCACCTTCACAAAATCTCTTCAGTGTGCCCCCTGCCCTCCTCTGATGTCACCACCATAGTGCAGGCCCTCATCACCCCACACCTGGATCATTGTCATAGCCTGCTGGTGGCTTTGCCTGCCTCAAATCTCTCCCCATCCCAATCCACCAATCACTAAAGTGATTTTCCTGAAGTGCAGGAGCTATCATATCACGTATGCGATCCCTCCCTCCTCCACACAGCAAACTGCAGTGATTCCCTATTGCTTCCAGGATCAACTACAAAAGGCTCTATTTGGCACTCCCCTTTGTAACCTAGACCCCTTCTACCTTTCAAGAGACTCCCCAACACTAACTCTTCAGTCCAGTGACTCTGGCCTTCTGGCTGCCCCATAAACAAGATGCTCCATCTCTTGGATCTGGGCATTCTCTTCGGCTTGTCCTCCATGCCTGTAAGTCCCAAATGAAACCCCACCTTCTACAGGAAGCCTTCTACATGCCTTCTAATTATAGCACCTCCCTCTGTTAATTATTTCCTACTTAACCTGTATAAAGCTTGCTTTGTATCTATTTGTTTGCACGGTGTCTCCCCCTTAGCTTGAAGGCTCCCTGAGGGCAGGAACTGTCTTTTGCCTCTTTTTGTATCCCTAGTACATAGTGGGCTAGTAAGTGTTTAAAAAAATGATAGACCCTTTTATTTGGTGTGTTTAAAGAGAAGTTGTGCGGTTTAACCAGAGACATTCAAGGTAGCATCAAAGGAGAGGTGAGGGCAGCAAGGGAAAAATACTAGGGCAGATCTACCCCTCAGAACTGGGCAGCGATTGATAATTCCAGACTAGGGCAATTTGCTCACCACTCCCTCCCCTGACCTCCCACACGCACATGCACAAGCACGCAAGATTTGTACTTCTAAAGCAACACTGGGCAGGGCAGAAGGGAATCTGACTTGGGATGTTGCCTGGGAGCCTCAGGATCATTTGATGGTCTTCAGATCATGGCAGGAGGGGTAGTTTATAATGGTCTTGTGAAAGACTGCTCTGAGATTTGACACATATTTCACCAAGCTCTCCCAGGGACTCCTGGATTTATATTCTCTCCATGCATCAGGACAGCTCCAAGTTTTATAGGGAGGAGTGGATTCCCATTCAGGTGCATCTGCTTGGTTTTCTATGCCAAGGTCGTAATCAAGGAGATGCCAACCAGCTAGAAAATTAGACCTTTTTTCAGCCTGGAAGCTTCTAGGTCAAGAAGATCCTGATGTGGAAAGTTCCAGAGAAGGAGAAAAAAGAGGGCATAGGAGTAGAGAGGTTGCTCTGGCTAGTCAAGGTGATATGCAAACAATTCACCCCACCCTCTCCCTTCCTGATTCCCATAAGAACAGTACTGAACACTCCATCCAAGTTTCTTCTTTGGGCTGCACCCCACCATCCCTAAACACCTTAAAAGCTGATTAATAATTGCCCAAAAGAATTACCTACATAATGTTAAAGGATCACTTTTAAGCCCAGAATCCAAAGCTGGGATTTCCTCGTCCTACAGATACCCACCTGGCTGTCAGGACCAGCCTCTGTTAAACTCAAACTCTGGGTCAACAAACATTCATTTCAGAAATAATCTGCCCCTTCTGCATTGTTAAGTGCCACTAAATCTCTCTTAAGCAAAGATGTGCCCTTTCCCTTTAGCGTGCCCAGAAATTCCTGGCTTCATACAGTATTTATACCTATTATAAGAACATTTAGCCAAGCTGATAGCACCCTCCCATCAAAATCACTTAGTATCTATTTTTTATATATTTTATAAATCTCTATATGTATATGTTGTCTTCCTTGTCTATATTGTGAGCTTCTAAAAGTCATTGTCTTTTTTTTTGTTTTTGTAGCCCCAGCACTTAGCACAATGCCTGACACCTAATATTTAATTAATAATTGATGAGGCAGCAAGGTGGCCCTGGACTTGGAGTAAGGAACACATGAGTAAAGATTCTACCTCAGATGCTTACTAAGCTTTATGTCCGGGATAAATCATATAACCCTTTCCATCTCTAGTCTCTCCATCTATAACAAAGGGACAATAATATCACCTACCTCACAGGGTTATATTGAAGATCAAATGAGATAATATATGTAAAGTGCTTTGTAAACCTTAAAGCTCTATATTCATGTTACCTGTTATTGATTGGCAAGAGACTGGGAAAGACTGCAATGAAAGTTTGTTCATTCTGCTTTGCAGAGGTTACCTATCTAGTCTAAAACACAGGAAATGGAATCTTGGCAAATGGCTGACAGACTCTTGAAATCCCTTCTGCTACAGAGAGACACTGATGACTTCGGAGGAAATATAAGTAGGGGAAGCTCTTAGAATAGATAAGCTATTCCACCAGCTTCTCTCCATTCCTCTGGAACAAAGAAAAAGAGTGACAGTGGAGGAGAGAGTCTTCTGGGAATTTTCTGTGGTCCCTGTTACTGGGAGAACCACATAGTGGCTGTGTACATCTGAATTTTTTCTAGTCTATCTTTCAGGCATTGGTGAATGGTTATTCTTCAATACCTTTCCATACCCACATTTCTCAAATATTTAGGAATGGGGCAAAATAAGCCTTGAAATTATAAAAGAAGCAGCAACAATAATAAGTTGATTAAAAATATTTTTAAAACAGATAGTAAGAGACAAAGGAGAAGGAGACTTAAGGTGATGCAGTGAACAGTGCTGGACCTGGGAGTCAGGAAGACCTAAATTCAAATCCAACTTCAGGCACTCACAAGTGGTGTGACCCTGGGCAAGTTGCTTAACAGCTGTTTGCCTCAGTTTCCTTATCTGTAAAGCGGGAATAATAATAGCACTTTCCTCTCAGGGTTGTTGTGAAGATGAAAATGAGACAATATTTGTAAAGCACTTTGCAAACTTTAAAGCACTATGTAAATGCTAGTTTATTATTTTTTTTATTATTATTTTAAAAGTGGAGTTTTCAAAGTGGTAGGGGAAACTCTAGAATATTCCACTAACCTCCATAAAGTACATCAAAAAACTGAGGCCACATCTCTCGCCCACCTGGATTTTCTGGGATCAAATCAGAGAAAGACAGGACTGAGAAGGCTAGACGCTGGTGACACAGCCAAAAGGTTTTGGAATCTAGATCATGTCTGCTTATTTCTCCCCCGCAAAATAAAAGAGAGAGGGCGAGAACATTGCTTACAAGGAGATGGAATTTCTCTCTTTTTCTTGAAGCAATGAAGCAGAGAAATAAATTATCTGAAAGGAAGCCAAGGCCTATTTTCCCAGTGCCAGATTCCCAAGAGGATACCAACCTAAAGAAAAGTAAATTCTTACTCATGCTTTCGAATGGAAAGGGTCAGAACTGGGTATTTCTTCTCATTAGACAGGTCTTTGGACGGCATAGAACTTTTTCAGTGAATGGAAGAATCTCAGTATCTCTTAAACATATGTATGTATGTGTGTGTATATATGGATGGATGTGTGTATATACCTATGTTCTTTCCTTGGGCTAGACTTTATAGCTTGTAATCCATCTTTGACTGGGGGTCCTAAGATTCTTAGGCTTTGTGATTCCATATTTCTAAACAATGGCCTTGTTATAAAACTTAACTACCCCATAGAACAGTGGAAAGAGGACTGAGGACTCCAGTTCAAATTCTGTCCACTACCTTAGGATCTTGGGTAATCATTTACCTTCCCCAGGCATGTTTCCTTAAATATAAAATAAGGACATTGAACTATATGGTCACTGAGGTCCCTTCCAGCCAAGAGTATGATGGTTTAACAATCAGCCTTCCAGAAATATTAAAAAGTGTAAATATGATTCATCTTAAAGTTTAACCTACATCATTAACATTTTCTCCATTACTTTCTTAAGTTGATACAATCAATAAAACAATAAATCAAGCCTTGATTTGTAGTGTTTGATGATTTCTGAGGTGTAAATACTGACACTGAACATTTAACACACTGAAAAGTTAACAATCAGCTCTTCATCTCACCCATGCTTCCAACTTTATTTATATGATCCTATTAGGAAGAAAACTGATGGAATTAATGGGGAAGAGAATGTGGTATATAATGGAGAGAGTGTTGAATTCAGAGTAGGAAGCCCTAATCCTATTTCTGTCAATTACTAGCATGTAAATTCAAGGACATTCTTTGAGTTCTTTGAACCTCAGTTTTCTCATCTATAAAGTAGGGGTCTACAGACCTGTAGTACCTTAGAGCTGGCATGAGAATCCAGTGAGATAAGGTATACAAAATGCTCTAGAAACTGAAAACACTAGGTAAATAAGAGCTCTTACAGACTCATCAATCCCAAAGCATTTAATGAACAAATACATACCAAGAACTATTCTAGAAGCTGTAGGAGATAAAAGACTAATATGGTAAGCTTTTCTCCCTTCAAGGAGTTCACAGTCTAGTTTGAGAGACAACATAACAGAGTGATTATACAAAATCTCTATATCTATATGTCTACATCTCTATCTCTGTGTGTCTCTATATCTATATCTTTCTTTTTATATATACATCTATCTATCTCTGTATCTATACGTCTATTTTTCTATAGCTAAATGTTTATCTCTATGTGTCTATAGCACTATCTCTGTATGTCTCTATATCTGTATTTTTCTATTTATATACACATCTATCTCTCTATTTATATATCTATCTTTCTATATCTATATGTCTATCTCTATATCTCTGTATCTATCTCTGTCTTTATCTCTTGATATCTAGATCTAGATATCTAGTTCTATAGATCTATCTATATTTCTGCATATGCATATACGTATATATACACATATATATGTATGTGTGTGTGTGTGTGTATGTAAATGAATCCATGACAGGAGTTAGGCAATATATACAGAAGAGAGGGCCCAGGAAGGAAGAGGTGAATGAGGGACAGAATAGTCAGGGTAGGCTTCATGGAAAAGGGTGGGACTAGATCTGAGCCTTGAAGGACATCACTATTATATATGTCTACTAGTGTCCTAGAATTTAAGGAGGTTTGACTAGTTGACAAATTGCCCACCTGGTGACAAAGAATGCCAATCTACCATCCCATGTACCCTCCAGTCAAGAACATGGACCATTGTTCCTACGGGTCTATGCACAAAAGGTTGATTAAATATGCATGTCCAATGAATACTGAATCAACAAATAAGTGATTATTGCTTGCCCATATGAGCCTGAAGAAAGCTTCTAGCTTGGGCTAAACTCAGAGAAGGTTCTTATGCCAAGCTTTGTGCCAATGATGGTGTTACCTCTGTAGCAATGGGTTTTCATCCTGGAAAAAAAACATTATAACTACCCATGTCCTTTGGGCCTGAAAGAAAATAGGCTGAGTCTAGTGGGTTCTATTTCTAGCTCTGTTACTACTTAGTTGTATGACTTTGGGGAAGTTATTTGGCCCCTCTGGACCTCATTTTTCTCATCTATGAAATGTAAATCTATAGATGGTCTGAAAACCGTTTCGTTCCTAGAACTCTCCGTCCCCTTTTCATCCAGTCAGCCAGCATCACTACAGAAACAGAAGGGAGGGCCTTGAAAGTACAAAGAACTATTTGGGGTTTTTATTTTTCTATGGGTTGCCAAGGCCAAAGAATTCAGCACCATATGGCCAACCTACTGGTGACAAGTCTCTCTCTGCTTAGCTAGACTAGTCCTTGGAACGCAGGCATAGTCTGGTGCTGGAACTGTATTTAAAGTCTTTTCATCATGACAGTACCTGCCCAAGTTTGTATTCTGCTGGTCTAGTCCTTGACAACCAAAGCTCACCTCCAAGCGAGGCATCAAAGTCTTTCAGTAACAATTTATGTCTGCAAGTCATGGAATACTATAGTCTCTGAAGAATTAAAGTTGAAGATCACCCAAAGGGCAATAAAGAGGTGCATGATGGACAGGAGCAGGCTACAAATACATTAAATCAGAGAAATGCATGACCAGAAAAAAAGACAGTCCTGCCACTTAGCAAGAGTGAAGGCAATGGGTGGTGAGTCTGTGTGCTGCTATGGGATCCCCATGATGTAAATAAAATATTAGGAAGGCCATGAGCATGCTGGGACCACCTCCCTCCCTTGGAACTTATGGGAAGACATGGACCATAGTTGCCTAGGATAGAAAGGTGTAGGTGGCTTGTGATATGCAAGATAGAAAGAATCCCCCAGAGAAAGGACAGCTCTCTTAGGCTAAGATACGAGAGCTGGATTCAATCTCCAAGGGACTTTCTTGGCATAACGTTGTCCATAGAAGACAAAGGAAAATAAAGCAAAATGCTGGCTTCTGGTTTTTCCCTATAATATTCCTAAAAAGTGATGTCAAACATTGGGGACACCACAGAACAAAGGGTAAAAAGAAGCAGCCTTGGACCTGAAGGTGTAGGGGTAGCTGCAGGCTGCAAATTCCCTGCCACTATTGGAGGACTTTGGGAAATAGCCTTGAGGCTGAAGCAAGTCATTTGGGCTGGTGGAGAAGCAGAAGGGAGAAGTTTCAGTGGAGGGCTAGCTTTTGTGAGTGCTTAGAAGTGTAGGAATTCAATTCAAACAGCATTTATTAAGTGCCTACTATGTGCCAGGCACACAGAATATAAATGCAGAAACAACATAGTCACTGCCCTCAAGGAGGTCACATTCTATTGGGAGGAAACAACATGAACGTAAAACATGAAATACAAATATATATATAGTATATATATGCAAAGACATACATGTGTGTATACACATGTGTATACATTGTGTACTTATATATACACGCACATGCGCATGCATAACAGTAAGGCAATAATAACAATGTGGATGATAATTGTCAACATGCCTATGTGGCTCTGTATCACATGTGTATGAGACTCTCCACATGGAAGGCAGAAGAAGTAAACCGTTTATTCAGACACCAGAGAACCAGGTCCCACAAGCCATTTATCACAGCAGTAAAACATTTCACGCACAATATTACAGCCTGGAGTCTCTCTATCCCAAAACCTCTCTAACTCTCTGCTGGGGTCTTCCCAAAGATGAACTCACAGTACAGCTAAGTCAACTGTTCAGTTCTAACTATCATGATGGCAGCCATTGGCAGCCATAACTGCCCCCCCCCTCTCTCTCTCTCTCTGCATTTCCTATGACATAACTTCCTTTTCCTGTCAGGAAGCTCCTCCCACCACATGTGACTTAGGCTTCCTGTGATGTAAGGAGGTCACATGGCCTATTAATGGGTGGGAAAGATCTTCAAATCTAAATTGCTATTATAGTATGACATATATTCACATATTCACACAAACATACCAGTATATTCATATTTTAGATATACACATGTATTATTGAATGCATATACATGTGTATAGTATACGTGCGTACATACATATACGTGAGTATATATAAATATATGTCTGTTCATGTGTACCCATAAGGGTGTTTGTATGTACACTATATATAATATATGCACATAAATTTGTATTTAATGTTTTATACACATGTTGTCTCTCCTCATTAGAATGTAATTTCCTTGAGAACAGAGATCATTTTGTTTCTGTATTTTTATGTGTTGTATATACAAAGCTGGATGGATGGATGGATGGATGTATGGATAGATGATGGATAGATGGACAGATGGATAGATAGATAGATAGGTAGGTGGATAGATAGATATTTCTGTGGGAAAAACACTAGCACCTGGTGAAATGTTGATTGACTTCTTTTAGGAAGTGACTGTTGAGCTTTGAAGGAAGCTAGGACTTCTGTGGGAAGGAGGGAGTGTATTCTAGGCATGTGGAAACAGCCTATGCAAAGAATTGGAGGTGGGAGATGAGATGTTGTGCATGGGAAGCAACATACAAGACAGTTTGACGGGAATGAAGAGTTCAGGAAAGAGAGTAATAACGTATGATAATCCTGAAAAAGTATCCTGAGGCTAGATTGCAATGGACTTTAAAAGCCAAAATGAGGAATTTGTTTTATCCCGGAGTTTGGTTGTGGGAAGCAAGGAGGAGGAAAAGATCGTTGAGAAAAACGTCATTGAGAAGAGAGGGGAAGACACAGAGACAGAGCAAGCATGAAGGCAAGTGTGGAGATGGTGAGCCCAAGAGATACTGAGCCCTGATCCAAGGGGGCCTGTAAGTAGGAGCCGGAGTCCAGGTACCTCTGACACTTTCTTGGCAATAAACCATTAGCAGGAGAGAAAAAAGGTGAAAGACTTTTGAGCAGGTTTGATTGCGTACCATTTATCTGAATCACACATTTCTGAGTTCTTCCTCATCTGTTTTCGTAAAAATAGAAGAGCCCCTGAAGGGGGCCCAGGTGGTTTATAGCATAGGGTACATATAGAGTAAGAGCATGACAAATGATGAGTCCCATTTTGCCAGCAGAGATGAGAAGTTCCTGTGAAGGAATCGACTTCCTAGGGAATCATTTCCCACCGTGACTCCCCTTGTATAAACCCTTGGTCTTAGCATTTCAGGCTTGTCACAATTTGGTTACAATCTACCTTTCCAGCCTTATCTCTAGCCGTTCCCTTCACATGCTCTGTGCTCCAGTCTCATCTTTCTTATCTGCAGGCTTCTTCCATCCCTCTACCTTTGTGCATGATGGACTCTCCTCTTCCCTTCAAACTTCATCAGCTGAAATCCTTCCTTTCCGTCCCAGTACATTTTAGACAGCCCCTTCCCCTACCCACCAGGGGAAAGTGAGCTTGGTCTTCTCAATCATATTTGGAGAGAGACAGTATCTTAGGCTGGTGTTTTGCATTGGTCTTATAGATGATTCTTTTATTCTAGCTCAGAATAAAGAACAAGGAAAAGATATAAAGTGGGGAGGGAATTGGAGAGGGGGAACACAGTGGGACAACTTTCTGACTCAAGTTTTTACGGCGTATTTTGACTACTATATTTGAAATACTGTTGATTTCCAGAATATTGAATATGTTCAGATTCAAATGTAGGTTTTCTAAAAGGAAGGATAAATATACAAATAATTTTTGGTTATCTATCATTTTCCTCTTTTTTTGCTTCATTAGCACAGATAACTATGTTAACAATGATGCCTACCTCGTATGCCACCTATTCCAAATTCCCATAATACTTTGTATCCCTCTTATGCACTTGCAATCCATTCTGCATTGCATATTCATCAGAGTTATTTAATATTTGTGGATATCTTTTGTTAAATGCTGAAACTCCATGGGGGCAGAGACTATGTGGTGTATCTCTCCTGGTCCCTCACATGGTGCTTTGATATGATGATGATGGCACATCAATAAATGGTTGGTGAATAAATGAAATGAAACAATGACAATTTTATCATATTTCTTTTTTAATATACATTTATTTCCCCCAATTACATGTCAAAGCAATTTTTTATCATTTGGGGTATTTTTAAGTTTTGAGTTCTAAATTCTATCCCTCCCTCCCTCCCTTCCTCTCCTCCCTTCCAAGATGATAAGTAATCAGACATAGGTTATATATGTGCAATCATGTAAAACATTTCCATATTACTCATTTTGTACAAGAAGACTCAAAAGAAAAAGAATGAAAGAAAGAAAATGAAAAAGGGCATGCTTCCGTCTGTATTCAAACAATATCAGTTCTTTCTCTGGAGACAGATAATATGCTTCATCATTAGTCCTTCAGGGTTGTCTTGGATCTCTGTACTGCTGAGAATACTTAGGTTGTTCAGAGCTCTTTATTGAATAGTATTGCTCTTACTGTGTACAATGTTCTCCTGGTTTCATTCACTTCACTTTGCATCAATTCGTGTAAGTCTTTCCAGGTTTTTCTGAAATCATCCTGCTTGTCATTTCTTATAGAAAAGTAATATTCCATTACAATCATATACCACACCTTGTTTAAGCCATTCCCCAACTGATGGGCATCCCTTCAATTTCCAATTGTTTGCCACCACAAAAAAGAGTTGCTATAAATATTTTTATACAAATAAATCCTTTTCCCTGTTTTGGATGTCTTTGGGATATAGACCTAGCAGTGGTAGTGTTGGATCAAAGGATATGCACAGTTTTTATTTATTTTTTATTTCATTTTTATTTAATATTTTAGTTTTCAACATTGATTTCCACAAGATTTTGAGTTACAAATTTTCTCCCCATTTCTACCCTCCCCCCACTCCAAGATGGCATATATTCTGTTTGACCCATTCCCCAGTCAGCCCTCCCTTCTGTCACCCCACTCCCCCCCATCCCCTTTTCCCTTACTTTCTTGTAAGGCAGGATAGATTTCTATGCCGCATTCCCTATATATCTTGTTTCCCAGCTGCATGCAAAAACAACTTTTTTTAGCATCTGCTTTTAAAACTCTGAGCTCCAAATTCTCTCCCCTCTTCCCTTCTCACCCACCTTCCCTAAGAAGGCAAGCAATTCAACATAGGTCACACATGTATCATTATGTAAAACACTGCCACAATACTCATGTTGTGAAAGACTTTATTTCCTTCCATCCTATCCTGTCCCCCTTTATTCAGTTTTCTCCCTTGACCCTGTCCATTTTCAAAAGTGGTTGCTTTTGATTACCTCCTCCCCCATCTGCCCTCCCTTCTATCATCCCCTCTTTTTTAAACCTTTCCCCTTACTTTCCTGTAGGGTAAGATACCCAATTGAGTGTGTATGTTATTCCTTCCTCAAGTCAAACCCAATGAGAGCAAGATTCACTCATTCCCCCTCACCTGCCCCCTTTTCCCTTCCAACAGAACTGCTTTTTCTGGCCACTTTTATATGACATAATTTACCCCATTCTATCTCTCCCTTTCTCCCTCTCTCAATATATTCCTCTCTCATCCCTTAATTTTATTTTTTTAGATATCGTCCCTTCATATTCAACTCCCCCTGTAACCTCTGTCTATATATATGTATATTCCCTTCAACTACCCTAATGCCGAGAAAGGTTTAATGAATTACACACATCATCTTTCCATGTAGGAATGTAAACAAAACAGTTCTACTGCAGCTGATTCAGTGGCTCCCAAGGTCTGCACTACACTGGACTGTGCTACACTGTGCTCCACTCTCACCTTGGTGGGACAGACCTTTCCTGCCAAACTTCTAAGTTGTCTTTACCTGGAAAAATTATTTCACCCTGTCCTCTTGAAGGTTCTTCTGCTCCAAAAATTGTTTTATGGCATTATTTAAAGGTGTTCAGAGAAGTTTGAGGGAGAGCTCAGACTAGTTACTGCCTTTTTTCTGCCATCCTGCCTCCACCTCCTAAAACTTTCTCTGGCAGAACCAGTAGCTGATCTTTATTTGTAGAGGAAATCCTTCACCAAGAGTTCTCTATTCTCATGAAATAATCATTTCATTTTATGTCCCAACAAAATCAAACCCAAAAAATTTTAAATGCTTCAGTGAGTACAGAGAAGGGAGCTCTTTCCAGGCATGAGGTGGGAAGGGGTATAGGATATACACAAGGGAAGCTATTAGCTTTCCTATTAAACTATTAAAGTTTAATACTTCACTAAGACTTTTGGAACACCTTGTATTTTAAACCTCAAAGTCCTACTGAGAAAGAAGCCTTTCTTGGAATTTTGCAGTACAAAGACATCAGTGCCCTGTGTCTTTGATTTTTAAAGAAAGATATGCCCAGGGCCGTAGTGTTCTCAGTGCAAAGGAGTGAGGGGAAGGGGTAGCAGCCACCCTGGTGACATAGAACAACTCCAGCTCTTGTGGCAATCTTTCATGAGACAAACCACCATCTCATCTATGTCTAGTGTTGTATTCTTTTTCTTGGCCTTTTCCTTGGCTGATTTGACCCCTACTGTCCCCCCTACTTACACATAGAGTTTTCAACTATTGCCTTTATGATTCCTAACTAGCCCTTTGTATTGAGTGATGCCAATTGCTCTGGCTTGATCTAACATGGCATTCTGTTTACCTTCATGGATCATGACTTAGACACATGCCTCCTCCCACAGTAGGACTCTCCCCACTCAAACGCTGTTAATTGTCCCTAATCATCTCAAGTGGGCTCCATTCCTATCATGTTAGTCATTTACTTTTTCACGTTTCTCCTGAGTGATTATAAGCTCTGCCCAGAATTATATCACCTTCTGATTTCATACATCAATGCAGGAAAAAACAAGTTGTTTCATGCTGTCTCCTACAAGACTCTGTGCATTGAATATACATAAATTTCACATAATATCTGCATAGTACCTAACATTCAGTTGAATAGTAGATAATCCCATCAAATCGGTTGGACAAAGGATCATCTTAATATTTTATTGAATAACATTTGATTTATGTCTCTACTGCCCTGAATGAATAGGCAGCAAGGTGGAGCAGTGGATAGAGTGCCAGGCTTAGAGTCAGGAAAACTCATCTTTCTGAGTTCAACTCTGGCCTCCAAGACTTACTAGTTGTGTGACCCGGGTCAAGTCACTTAACCCTGTTTGCCTCAGTTTCTTCATCTGGAAAAGAAGATGAAGAAGGAAATGGCAAACCGCTCCAGTTACTTTTTGCCAAAAAAAAAAACCCAAAAGGGGTCATGACGAGTCAGATATAACCGAAAAATGGCTAAACAATAAGCAATGAATGAGTTTAGTCAACATTTCATTCAAGCTCAGTTACTTTAGGGATAATCAAGGTATTTACAGGGATGTCACTTCAGACTTAAATTACACAAGTTTAGCATCCAAGGCACTTTGTCATTTCTCAAAAACTGCCCCTACTATTCAGCAACACTGTTAACAAGTAGTGTCAATTAATGAACAAACATTTATTAAGAGGCTGCTATGTGCCAGGCATTATGCTAACCACTGGAGATACAAAAGAAAAAAAGGCAAAAGAGTCCTGCCTTCAAGGAGCTTATAATTTAATGGCAATATGCCATAATCATTGAAACCATCCTACAATGGGTTAGTTTTTCCATGGATTCAGATGAGTGCTCTCTACTCAAGAACCCAGATTTTAACAGTTAATTGTCATACATTTTAATATAAAAATAGATCATATTACTAAGCAAAATCAAGACAGATAATTGCTATTAGAATGAACTTTTAACACTAGCTAATTCTAACACAAACCAGGTATCTCCCTTTGCTATTGCTTGACTTATGTATCACCTTTGGCTTTTTAAAATTCCTTTATTTGGCTTCAAAGAAAGAAAATGGAATCCTTTCATTCATCTACTTAACTTTGTATCATCAGCCCCTTCAGCTACTTTGTCTTCAACTCTTCTGGCTTCATGCTTATTCATCATTAAAGCTCCTCTGACTTTTCTCCTAGCCAAAAGCCCTTTTCCCCTAGTCCTTTCTTCTCTCAATTATCAGAAGAATCAGCTACCAGAGGGAAAAAAGGATATACTCTCTCAGGGCCTGTTTCTACAGTTCCCTGTTCTGAAATGTCTTCTATTCTTTCCCTGTAACGAAAGATGAAAAACATCCCTTCATTTGGGAAGTGTAAAACCCCTGTGCAACCTTTGCCATCAACTAACAGGAACACATGCACCCCAGAGGCTAGTTAGCTCCCCTTCTGTCATTCTGAAGAGTTCAGTCAGCTGCCACCAGGTATACGAATAGTGGTGCCTCTTAGGGCAACATGGTAAGGTGACTAAGAGAGAAATAAGAGATTCAAACACAAGATCTAGTTAATTTTGCTTTTTCACAAAAATACAACCTTTTTATTAAAGTAGTAGTGTAATTATTTCACTACTCTGTAAGAAATGAGAAAACACATAGATCTGAGCTGGAACCAGAGAGTAGAGCTCAATAATGTAAGGTCCTTCACAGCTCTGGCATAATGTTATTTTGAGGAAACATAGCATCTCATTACAAAGTTATATCTCCCTATATTAAACACTATTGCTTATCACTACCTTAACTTAATCGTGAGTTATTAGTGTATACTGAATTTTTTATTATTGTCAAAATCCTCTAGGGATATTTAATTCAATTTGATTCAACAAACATTTATTAATAAATGAAAAATAAAACATTTATTAAATACCTATTATATGCCAGGCAGTGGGGCAAGCCTGGAGGTACAAAGACAAAAATTAAACCACCCTTGTCCTCGGGAAGCTTACACTTTACTGTGGATATATAACATGTAAATAAATCAGTAGAAGTTTATCCAAAACTCTACAAAGGAATTTGAGGAGGGAGAGAGGACTGACAATCTTAAAACCCTTATAGAAGGTAGCCTCTCAGCTATGCTTTGAAGAAAGCTAGAGATCCTTCAAGGTAGAGATGAGAAGGGGGTGCATCCCAGATATAGGGGGAAAACTGCAAAGATAGAGATATAGGAGACAGAACAGAGAACACCTGATAGTCCAGTTTGACTGGAACAGAAAATGCATGAAGAGTAGCAATGTGAAATCTAACAGGAAAGGGAGATGGAAGCCAGATTGTAGATCAATTGTGGGTCAAGTTAGATGGAAGTCAAATTGTAGATCAATTGTAAGTCAATTTAGCACCTGAAGAGGATAGATTAGAGGTGAGTGGCAGGAAACAAAATCAATTCAGTGGCTATTATAAAAAATACAAATGAATAGTGACAAAGGACTGAATTGGGGTGCAGGGGTTCTTAAACTGGGGTCCGTGTCCTCGTTTTCATAGCTACAGTTATCCCTTTCACATTGCAGAGGTTTAGAGCACAGTGCCCCCACAATCTGGAAAATCCATGTAAAATTTTTTGACCACCCCCCCCCTCCTTCATACCAGAGAAGTCTGAATTTTTTCTTTTTCTTTTATGGGGTATTTATATTGTCTTATTATAAAATTTAGGTTGATATTATACAATACTATACATATATTTTATGCATTTCTGAGTTTCTAAATATTTTCTGCATCATCTGCTGGCCTTTGCACATCACCTGCAGCTTTTGCAAAACTCCAAAAATCTTCCCACTTAATTTCTTATGCTGACTGTGGAAACCTTGATGGGGAAAGTCATAATGTAGAACAGACAACTGTATTTCAATAAAATTGGTTTCTTTCGTATTTTATGCATTTAAAAACATGATTCTGAGAAATGATCCATAGACTTCCCCAGACTGCCAAAGGGTGAGAGAGAGAGACAGAGAGAGACAGAGACAGAGACAGAGAGAGAGGGAGAGAGAGACAGAGACAGAGAGAGAGAGACAGAGAAAGAGACAGAGAGAGACAGAGAGGAGGGAAGGAGGTAGGGAAGGTTAAGAACCCCAGGTAGAGGCTATGTGAATAAAGAAACTGGAATGGATATGAGTCATAGAAGTAAAATACAGAAGAGTATGGTTACAAACCTGGATAACTAGAAGCATTGCAGTGCCCACAGTCATTCAGTGAATAAACATTTATTAAGTACCTACAATGTGCCAGTCACTGTGCTAAGTACTGGAGACACAGATATGAAATAAAAACAGAGACAGAACCTGCCCTCAAAGAGCTTCCCATCTAAAGAATGAAAACAAAGGGCAATGGGGGTCGGGGGGATGGGGATGAATACTGGAGAAATCCAAAAAAGTCTGAGAGCAGCGTAGTTTGGTAGTAAAAGGGGAGAAGCCATGAGGCGGAGCCAAGATGGTGGCTGGAAAGCAGGGACTTGCTTAAGCTCCCCACCCAGGTCCCTCCAAACACCTAAAAAATGGCTCTGAACAAATTCTAGAG
Source organism: Trichosurus vulpecula (assembly GCF_011100635.1). Classification (NCBI taxonomy): domain Eukaryota; kingdom Metazoa; phylum Chordata; class Mammalia; order Diprotodontia; family Phalangeridae; genus Trichosurus; species Trichosurus vulpecula. Next base: position 181,415,201 of record NC_050573.1, on the reverse strand, counting down.
CTGCAGAACCCACAAAATAGCAAAGGGAAGCAGGGCTTCAGCCCAGGACAGCCTGGATGGTCACTGAGAAGGGCCTATCACACAGTTCTGGGAGCGGAGCAGAGCAGAGCCCAGGGTGGGCTGGCCAGGACCAACCAGAGCAGGAGCCGGACAGAACAGGCATAGTGCCCTGAATCAGTGAGCTGTGGCCGTTACCAGACTTCTCAACCCACAAATGCCAAAGACAAAATAGAGGGTTAGTGGGAAAAGCTGCTGGGACAGAGTGAAATGAGTTCACGGTCCACCACTGCCCCAGGGGCAGCAGAGGTGGTGCAGCTCTGATGCTGCTTCCAGAGCTACAGCTGCAGTTGCTTCAGGCCGCAGGCCCACCTGGTGGGAGGAATTAAGCAGTGGATTACAGCAGGACTGCAAAGCCTGCTTTGCCCTACCTGGATCTGGGCCACAATCCTGGTTGGTGGTTCTTGGGGGAGAAGAAGCGCTGGTGTGTCAGAGCTTGCTGTGTAGAAGCTGCTCTGAAAATATCAGCACAGGCCCTCAAGCTTGGGACAAAGTATTCTCTACTCCACAAGCAGTTGTACCCTGACAAAAAGCTCAAGGGTCAAGTAGTTGGCTGGGAACATGAACAGGCAGCTAAAACAAACTCAGGTTCAGACTCAGACTTTGGAATCTTTCTTTGGTGACAAAGAAGACCAAAACATACAGCCAGAAGAAGTCAACAAAGTCAAAGAGCCTACATCAAAAGCCTCCAAGAAAAATATGAATTGGTCCCAGGCTATGGAAGAGCTCAAAAAGGATTTGGAAAAGCAAGTAAGAGAAGTAGAGGAAAAATTGGGAAGAGAAATGAGAGTGATGCAAGAAAACCATGAAAAACAAGTCAATGACTTGCTAAAGGATACCCAAAAAAATATTGAAGAAAATAACACCTTTAAAAAATAGAGTGACTCAAATGGCAAAAGAGCTCCAAAAAGTCAATGAGGAGAAGAATGCCTTGAAAAGAAGAATTAGCCAAATGGAAAAGGAGATCCAAAAGGACACTGAAGAAAATACTACCTTAAAAATTAGATTGGAGCAAGTTGAAGCTAGTGACTTTATGAGAAATCAAGATATTATAAAACAGAACCAAAGGAATGAAAGAATGTAAGACAATGTGAAATATCTCATTGAAAAAACCACTGACCTGGAAAATAGATCCAGGAGAGATAATTTAAAAATTATTGGACTACCTGAAAGCCATGATCAAAAAAAGAGCCTAGATATCATCTTTCAAGAAATTATCAAGGAAAACTGCCCTGACATCCTGAAGCCAGAGGATAAATAGAAACTGAAAGAATCCACTGATTGCCTCCTGAAAAACATCCCCAAAGGAAAACTCCTAGGAATACTGTCACCAAATTCCAGAGCTCCCAGATCGAGGAGAAAATACTGCAAGCAGCCAGAAAGAAAAAAATTGAGTATTGTGGAAACACAATCAGGATAATACAAGATCTAGCAGCTTCTACATTAAGGGATCAAAGGGCTTGGAATATGACATTCTGGAGTTCAAAAGAGCTAGGATTAAAACCAAGAATCACATGCCCAACAAAACTGAGTATAATGTTCCAAGGCAAAATATGGATTTTCAATAAAATAGAGGACTTTCAAGCTTTCTCAGTGAAAAGACCAGAGCTGAATAGAAAATTTGATTTTTGAATACAAGAATCAAGAGAAGCATGAAAAGGTAAGCAAGAAAGAGAAATCATAGGGGACTTACTAAAGTTGAACTGTTTTGTTTACATTCCTACAAGGAAAGATGATGTGTGTAATTAATGAGACCTCAGTATTAGGGTAGCTGAAGAGAATACATATATATATATATATATAAAGAGAGAGAGAGAGAGAGAGAGAGAGAGAGAGAGAGAGCGCACAGAGTGAGTTGAATATGAAGGCGAAGGGATGATATTTAAAAAATATCAAATTAAGGGATGAGAGAAGAATATATTGAGAGAGGGAGAAAGGGAAAGATAGAATGGGGTAAATTATCTCACATAAAAGTGGCAAGAAAAAGCAGTTCTGTTGGAAGGGAAGAGGGGGCAGGTGAGGGGGAATGAGTGAATCTTGTTCTCATTGGATTTGACTTGAGGAGGGAATAACATACACACTCAATTGGGTATCTTACCCCACAGGAAAGTAAGGAGAAGGAGATAGAAAAGGGGGGATGATAGAAGGGAGGGCAGATGGGGGAGGAGGTAATCAAAAGCAACCACTTTTGAAAAGGGACAGGGTCAAGGGAGAAAATTGAATAAAGGGGAACTGGATAGGAGGGAGCAAAATATACTTAGTGTTTCACAACATGAGTATTGTGGAAGGGTTTTCCATAATGATACATGTAGGACCTATGTTGAATTGCTTGCCTTCTTAGGGAGGGTGGGTGGGAAGGGAAGAGGGCAGAGAATTTGGAACTCAAAGTTTTAAAAGCAGATGTTCAAAAAAAAAGTTGTTTGTGCATGCAACTGGGAAATAAGATATACAGGCAATGGGGCATAGAAATCTATCTTGCCCTACAAGAAAGTAAGGGAAAAGGGGATGGGGGGTAGTGGGGTGACAGAAGGAAGGGCTGACTGGGGAATGGGGCAATCAGAATATATGACATCTTGGAGTGGGCGGAGGGTAGAAATGGGGGGAAATTGTAATTCAAAACCTTATGGAAATCAATACTGAAAACTAAAAATATTAAATAATAATAATAAATATATAACAAAAAATGGGGAGAAGTCTATGCTGAGCCCCCTCCTTAAACAGAGACCCAGAGCTCATGGCCCTACCCTACAGCCACAGAATCCAATCAGAAAAGCAGATGTCATTGAGGAGATGTGAATACTAAGCAGATTCAATCTTGCAGAATAATGAGATTTCCCAATAATGAGTTCCAGAGAAAAGAAGACGTGATAGAGAGATCCACAGAAGTTCAAAACCTGTATAGCCAATGGGAAATGGGAAGAAATACAACAGAAGTCATGACATTTGAAGGAGGGATAGGTTTAGGGATAAATATGAGCTCCATTTTAGACATATTGACCTTGAAATGCTGATGCAACCTCCAGGTAATGTATTCACAATAGGCAGTTGATAATCCAAAAATGAAGGTTCAGGAAAGAGATTAAGGCTAGCCATATCGATTTGGAATGATTTGTACAGATATGCTCATTGAACCTATGGAAATTGATGTGATCACTAAGAGAGAGATGGTAGTGAGTAAAAAGAAAAGGACCCCAGGCAGATCCCTGAATACACTTTGTCAGAAGAACATATGTCCTATAATCATCACCTCTCTTCATCTAACTTGCTCAATTTTTGCTTTTACCCTTTTTTCCCTAATCACCTACATTTTACTCAGGCCTCTGGCCAATCTACTTTTACAGAGAGCAACACTTATTCATTTTGTTTGTTTTGGAAGATACCAGTTTCAAATACAGTCGCACAGTGGTTTTCTGACTGTAACTAGCTCACATTTATATGATGCCATAAAGTGAGAACATACTCACATGATCTCATCTAGCCTTCATGTTCTTGTGAGGAATGTGTTATTATCCACATTCCAAAGAGGAGCAAACTGAGGTTTGGAGCTGTTAAAAAAAAAAAAAGACTTGTCCTGGATTACTCATCTCATGAATATCTGAGCTAAGATTTAAAGGCACCTCTTCCTGACTCCCAGTTCTTGATGCTATATGGTTGGGTTCTCAGTGTTCTAAGATTCTTGTGACACTTCGGTTTCTAACAGGAAATTTCCACCTCCCTGATATGGCTTCTTTAGTTAGAAGTTTAATTTGCTAAAGTTTGACCCCAATGCATCCTTAGGTTGTGGAAGTGACCTTAGGTTTTAGAAGACTACATCCCTTGAAAACATGTTCCACCAAGCTAGAAAGACATTTAGCACAGATCCAGAAATAATAGATAGGTAGGTAGATAGATGGAAGGATAGATGGACAGATATTGGCTAAGGGAAAGTTCAATTACCCTAGAAAAGACTAATCTGTGCCTCAGCTTCCTCATCTATAAAATGGGGATAATCAGAGCACCTGCCTCTCAGAGTTAATGTATCACTTGAGAGAATATACATAAAGTGCTTTGCAAATCGTCAAGCGCGATATAAATGCTAATTATTCTTCATTAGAACAATAATCACTAAGTAGATTTCATGGTAACATGAGTTATCTTTCATTACATGGTGTTTACATTTTCACCACATCAACTCTCCAAGTCCATCTACCAAATCATAGCAGGTCTGTAGTCTAAATCAGTGGTGGGATTCTCCAATCAAATCCTAGCTACGTGGAGTTTTGAAGCATTGAACAAGGTTGGAATATGTTTTAGCTTCATATAGAAACTCTGACTAGGTCAGAGGTTGACCCAAGCAACAGCTTCAGAAGCTAACTCCTTCTAGAAACTGTCTCAAAAAGAGATGTCTTAAAATGCCACTCTCTTTTACGTGGACCAGACCATTCTGAATACCAAATTAAACTTCACTGAAAAAGAAATTCCACTGAAGCCATTTTGCCCCAGGCATCTGTACACATTGATCTCTGGGTTATTTTTCATGATGTGGCACTGGAATGTGGACAGGAATTAGGTGAAATAGTTGGAATGAGTGAAGAACAAATAGGCTATGTGACAACCAAGGTCTTGTTAGATCAAGGTTCTAAATCCTTTTTTTGGTTTTCACATCCTTTGGCTCTTCAGTAAACGTTTCCATACTTTCTGTTCAATATAAAAGAAAATAACACCTAGAGTTTGCCATACATATGCACATAAGAAATAAGAGACTGATTTTTCTTCTTTAATTGTATTTTTAAAAAAAACTTCATAATTCCATTGGTTGGAAATCAATCCAGAGTTTCTGTAATATTTAAAAAGAATAATGTAGTTCTTTACCCAGTATTCCCTCACATCCCCTTAACAAGCTCTTTCTATGCCCTTGAAATACATGTATCCCAAGTTGGGAACTCCTGAATTAAGTGATTCAGTGGTTAAGCATAGGAAGAGGTCAAAACCAGGGAAAAAAAGCCAATAGTTGAAGTGGTCAGGGCAAGAATCCAAGTATTCAGTTCCCAGATGGCAAAAATTCCCTCTTCATCTCTGCTTCTTTATCTTTGCAACACCCCTAACGCTAACCCTCACATTCATCTTTTCTTATAAAGGACAGTAAGGGCTTTGAGCTAGAGAACATTGATCACCTCCCTATCCTTTTTCATCTCTGGTCCTTGTGCCTCTCCCTATTTGGTTTTCATATGCAAATGTTTCCCCATTTCTCTTTCACAGAAACTGATGGGATGAAGCTGTGACAGAGGGATACCACTGCAAGACCACTGGAAAAGTGAGGCAAAAAAACCTCTCCCTTTAAGAGGGTAGGCTTTGCCACTGAGGGTGTGGCTGATCCTTCCAGCAGTCAGTGGCTAGATGTCCTATAATTCCATCAAGTTTTATTTAATGACTTCTTCAAACTCGTAAAGTGGCAAGAAAATATAATTTTTTTTATATTTCAAGACCTCGATATTTCAATTGCCCCATTAATATTCCTTCTATTCTGTAATTTCATCAATATTTCATTGTCTCTCTCACACCTTAACATCTTTAGTTTTATCAATTGGCTGGGAGAGGAAATAAATTGGTCAAGTGTCCCCTGGTGAAGATCCTCCTTGCTAAATAATCTATTTATCTCTTCTTTGGTGAATAAATAATACATTTAGTATATAAGCATAATTATTTAGTTCTGTGCAGAATTAATTCCGTTAGCATTTGCTGAACTATAGCAGGGTCAGAAAGGAGGAAAGATTTGTTAATAGATGGAGGCTCAGAGCTCATTTCCAAATGGGTGAATCCATAAATCCACGTGCCTCTTGGCAAGTTGGTTGCTGTCCTACCAAAAAAAAAAAAAAAGAAAGTAGATCTGAGAGATGTCAAAAATTCTCTGAAAACCATAGAAATCTTGGCACTTACTCAACTTCATGCTCACCGTGGTAGTTTGTTTTCTGCCTCACAGAGGGAATTCTCTAAGATCAGATCTTCAGCGTTAGGTAGGATCAGGTAAGTGGCTGATACCACCTGGCAGTTAAATTTTACTTCAAACCTAAGCTCAGGTGCTACCTACTCAATCCTTCTGCACTTTCCTCGCTTCCAATTACCATATGCGTGTACCATGTTGTATTTCCCGGTAGAATGCAAGTTCCTTGAGATAAGGGATTATTCTGTTTTTGTCTTTTAATCTTCAACACATAGGCACAATACTTTGAACACAATAAATACTTAATAAATACTTACTTAATTGAAAGACAGGAAAGGAAACTAGAAACTAAAAATTCATAAACAGAGCTGAAAGTTAGTGGGCAACAGAGATGTCTAAAAAGTTATAAAAAGAGATAGAGAATGAACAGAGAACCATAGTCAGGAACAAGCCAGGTATTTGGAATCCAGAGTCACAAAGAAAAGCTGAAAGTGGCTGATCAGGAAATAGACAATGAGTTAGGAAACCAGACAATCACTAAAAGCAAGTTAAACAGGAATAACTTGGCCTATAAAAGGCATCCTTAAATTTTATGTCATGGACCCCTTTGGCAGTTTGGTGATGCCTAGGAACACATTCTCAGAATCATGTTTTTAAAGGAATAAAATAAAATAAACTCAGAGTATAGATTGAAGCAACTTTTTTTGGAACATGGCTAAGGTAGAAATTTGTTTTGCATGACTATATATATTTGCAATATGTTTTGTTTTCCTTGCCTTCTTATTGGGTGGGAGAGGGGAAAGGAAAAGAGAATTCAGAACTGAAAAAAAAGAATAAAAAAATCTCTTTGCTTTAAAAAAATGAAATAAACACTTAAAATAAAATCAATAGGGCTACAAAGGAAACCAATTATATTAAATATAGTTATTAATTTTTTAATTAAGTTCATAGACCCCAAATTAAGAACCACTCCCCTATAGTCTCCTGTTCTTTACCTTACCAGACCAGGAGCCAGAGTCTAGTGTGAGCCTCAAGGTCACACATACAGGCAGAGAAGGGATTGCATCAGGTTTGAAAGGAAACCTCTGGCTGAAGAAAAATCTTGATACAGGCTGGAACAGAGTAACGAAAGAATACACATGCATATATGTGTGCATACGTCTGTGTATTCTCTCATTCCTCTGCATTTTCTCTAAATACATACATGTATGTGTATACACATGTATATATGTATGTGTGCACATATGCATATATTTCCTTATAAATAAATTTACGAATAAGTCAGGATCTAAAATCAACATTCTAATTCTGAAGACTTTTAACTACTGAAATGATTGAATAACAACAGAGGCAAGGCAGTAGAACCACAGAAACAGTCTGACACTACGTAAAGAGTCCTGGACTTAGGGTCAGAAGATGTGGCTTCTTATTCCAACTCTTATGTTTATGGGGTATATAATCACTCCCTCTGCCTTGATTTCCTCATCTGAAGACTCTTTCCTTTGAAAAAATAAACTGAAGTCAAAGGAAAAGAAAGAAGAGATGATTACCTTGAGAGGCAGTGTGGATAATTTATAAATAAACAAATACCTATATATTTGACATCTGAATATATATATATATATATGATTTCATGTGTGTGTATGTATATATGTATGTATTCTAATTAATAGAGAGCTGGAAGGGACCTGCTCTTCCCGCTAACCTCTGCCTCTTAGAATCCCTGCTTTCCTTCAAGACTCAGCTCTAGGGCCTTGTTCTTCCATAGAAGTCCTCTCCTGATGGCCCAGCTGCTAATGCCTTCCCTTCTAAAGTTGGTTTGTGTTTACCTTACATGTGTCTTATATATACACCAATATATCTTAAAGAATGACCTATGTTTTTAACTATTAAATGTATTAAGGTCTTCCCCATTAAAATATAACCTCTTTGAGGGCAGACACTGTTCTGCCTTCCTATCTCCAGTATTTAGTACTGTGTCTGGCACATAGAAAGTGCTTAATTAATGCTTGTTGACTGATAAGCCAAATCCCTTATTTTACAATCATACCTAGTGAGATCAAGTGACCTGCCACACAGCTAATAAATAACAAATGTAGAATTTTAACTCAGGGCCTCTACCTCCAAATGCAGGGCCCTTTCCAATCTCTCACACTGCCTCTCAAGGTTATCATCTCTTTTTTCTTTTCCTTTGATTCTGTTACTTTTTCAAAGGAAAGATTTTGCCCTTAAAAGTCTTCAGATTTAGAGTGACGATTTTAGGTCCCAACCTGATCAATGAGGGTCATTAATTGAAAATCATCTCAACCTAGAACTCCTCAACAAGAAGTCATGTCTCCTACCCAGTCAATCAGTTAATGAACATATATTAAGCCCTTACTATGTGTCAGGTACTGTCATAAATGCTGGAGATAAAAAAAAAGCCAAAAAAGTCTCCCTGACCATCTAAAGGGGTAGACAATATGCAAACAATACATACAAGCAAGCTACATACAGGATAAAATGCATATAATTATCAGAGGGAAGCTACACCTGGAGTCAGGAAGACTCATCTTCCCAGGTTCAAATCTGCCCTCAGACACTTACTAGCTGTGTGACCCTGGGCAAATTACTTCACCCTGTTTGCCTCGATTTCCTCATCTATATAATGAGCTGGAGAAGGAAATGGCAAACTACTCTAGTATCTTTGCCAAGAAAACCCTAAATGGGGTCACAAAGAGTAGGACACAACTGAAATGGCTGAACAACAACAGAGGGAAGGCAGTAGAACCACAGAGATAGTCTGATACTATGTAAAGAGTTCTAGACTTAGGGTCAGAAGATGTGGCTTCTTATTCCAACTCTCATGTTTACGGGGTATATAATCACTCCCTCTGCCTTGATTTCCTCATCTGAAAAATAAGGATCCTAATAATTACACTACCCACCCCATAGAGTTGCTGTGAGGGAGTCACTTGGAAAACCAGCAATCTGTCTATAAATGTGAGTTATCTCTCACTATTACCAACTTTCTAGAAGTTGGGGCAAGAGAAACTTTTTATCTGAAAAAAAAATAGCCTGTGGGTAGAACTGTCTCTAGAGTATTAGGCCCCAGGCTTTCTGCTGTAGGGAAGAGGAGAAGGAAGCGATTGGAAGCTGATAGCTAAAATATAATTACTACCAGCCTGCCGCCTTCCCCCTCCTCCCCAGTAACAGTCTTTTTGGGACACTGCCCCCCTCCTAGAGACCTTTGTTCCTGGTGATCACACTCCGAGCTTCATTACTGATGAAGGATGCCCTTAATGTTCACCTAGACAGAAATGTCAGATGGGTACAGTTAGAACAGCTAAGGCTCTCGAAATGATCCCTAGAGGGGCGGAGTAGAGTCTCAGATCAACCCCCTTCATAGAATACAGACTCAATCATATCTGAATACCTTTGTCATTTCAGACTTCTGGTAAATAGACCTATACATACACACACACACACACAGAGAGAGAGAGAGAGAGAGAGAGAGAGAGAGAGAGAGAGAGAGAGAGAGAGAGAGAGAGAGGAGAGAGAGAGGGAGGGAGGGAGGGAGGGAGGACAGGCACCAATCACAACCACAGAATGGAATGGAAAGGGCAGGTGGGGAGACAGACACAATTGCACAGTCTTTCTCCCTGTTACCTTCTCAGTAGGTCTGCCACTGAGAGAACTCAGAGAATTGTTCCCAGAAGACTCCCTGGGGCTATCCATGCAGCTGCAATAGGGCCCTTCCCCCAGGCTCTGATGGCTTTTGCTTCACTCTATTTCTTCCTCCAGTTAGAAACTCCTTCTACCCAACAACAATAGAAATCCATCCTGTCTTATAGCCATCCACTGGCAATCAGGATTGTTGCACCTTCCTCACCAAGTACCCCAGGTAAATGCTGGCCCACACCTAGAATGGTAGAAAAATTACTTACTATGTAATTTTGCTGCTCCTTGGAACTCCTGGGTTCCTCTAGCTACAGAGCTAACAGGGAAGAGGAAGGAGCCCTCTGTGGTATGATTTCCTCCCCAGGAGCAACTCCAAGCATAGCCTAGTCTGTGGCACTAGAATGTTCCCAAGATTCCAGGTTGGGTCTTGTTTGTTTGCTTGTTTGTTTTTTTTTTTTATAGACCAGGGGTAAATTTTTCTTTCCTAATGACAAGAATCTTTCTTGGGAAAGAAGGCAAGGAGGGGAAAAAAAAAACCAGTGCCCCCCTTAGGACCAACTGCATTTCTGAAAAACTAGCAGTCACTTTCAGATTTCTATTAAAGACCTAAGAAGATAAGGAGGAATGGGAAATCAGCATTTAATTGAAACAACTTTGGTAACTAGTCACTGCTTACAAGTCCCAGGCATTTTGCTAAATATTTGCGAAATAGTAATGACCTACTGGGAAGCCATTAGCTATGTGACTTATGCTGTGAGGATTCACCCACAGAGGCAAGATTAATAATTCCTCTATGATTTCTCTATGAGCTCAACAACTACAGGGAAAACCCCATAAACTGTTTATTCCATCGAGTCCTAGAATTGGAATGGAAGGATCTTCATGAGGATCTATCCCAACTGCCCAACAGGTCAACCAACAAGACTTGATTAAATATCTACTATTTGATAGGCACTGTGTTAGGCACTGGGGAGACAAAGACAAAAATGAAGGAGTCTTTTCCCTCAAGAAGCTTACATTCTATCAGAAGTAATTGAGGAAAATATTTTGCTTAGCAGATGGTCATCCATCCTGTGCCTGAATATTTCCAAGCCATAGAAACATTGAACATCTCCCAAGTGTAGCTCATTGCAATTTTGGACAGCTCTCATTGTTGGAAAGCTCTTCCTTGGTTTGAGTTAAGACAGTTTTCCCTGTAACTTTCATCCTACTTTTGCCCTTACATGGATGATCTTCTTTCTTCTCCAGGTGAGTCTTTTATTATTTGAAAACAGCCGTCAATTAAGGTCTCTTCCAACTCTAAAATTCTGAGATTGTCTTCTCCGGACCAAACTCCCCTAATTCCTTCAATTGTTTCCTACTTTCCAGACTATGTGGATTCTTTGTGCCTAACCCATGGAAGAGCCTTCCAAGCTTGTATTGGTCTGATCAGCCATAGTCAGACACATTTTACATGGACTCTTCACCATCCTGTTCACCCTCTACTAGACACACCCCAGTTTTTGACAATGTCCCTTTGAAATGCAACACCTACAATAAAACTGAAAACAATGTTACACTAATAATAACCCAATCCCTAAAAGTAGACTTAATAGCTAGAATTTTAAAAGAACTTAAAGATTTATAAAGTATCCTATTTAGGTTGTTTTCATTTGATTCTCCCACAACAAGCCTGTGAAGAAGGTGCTATTACAATTCCCAGTTTATAGATGAGAAAACTGAAGCTGAGAATGGTTAAGTGACACATCCAGCGTCACATAGCTAGTGTCTAAGGCAAGATTTGAACTCAGGTCTTTCACAGTCTGAGATCATTACTCTATACTAGTGTCAAACATGTGGCCAATCTGATAGTTGTGAAGTGGTATACCAAAGTTGTCTTAATTTGTATTTCTCTAATCAATAGTAAATCATACATCCTTAAAGCATCTAGGCAACCGACAGTAATTATAAGGAACTAGGTTACAAAGACTTATTTACTGTGACCTTCTGGCCTAGATGAGAATATTGATTTGTGTAAAGTGAAGTGTCAGAGAAACCCTCTAGATGCCACAATGAGATAAAACTTAAAAATAATTTGTTGCCAAGAGAAAGTGGAGATATTTATCTCTAAGAGAAGATGCATCACTACTCCAAAGCCAGCTCCCAACAAATATGCCACACTGCCATTTGTACCAAGGCAAAGGTATTTTAAAAAAGTATTCTTGTAAAGGACTGAGGCCCAAATTGCTACAAGGAACCCACATCTCCCATAGGGTTCTGAAGTCTGCCCATTCATAATCAATTAGGCATCACACCCAAGGCACCAGTCTTTCTAGTGCAGTAGCTTCCTAGATGGTTTCCAGTAACTTCTTCACCCAAAAGAAGTATCTGGAATACAATAAGTGTTTAGGCAATGCTATTTACTAACTGACCTTTCATCTACCCACCTCAGACAAATAGCTATTTGTCTAGGCCAAAGGCATTTTTTCATTAATTCAAAGATCTGGCCTATGTAACCAATAAGACAAAACAATAGTGAAATATGATGTTTACATTAGTAAAAATTGGCACATGAAAGTAATTCTTTTGGGACCCTATGCTATTTCATCCATGTTTCTCCATTCCCCTTCCTTACCTTCTCTCCCACTACCCTTTTTAAAACATACCCAATTAATTTTAATTTTTTTAAAAAATGTACTTTTAGTTTCCTATAACCCAGTGAGGATTCATTTATTCATTTCTGGAACTTTGCAATATTTCAAGGACCGAGTTGATAGACCAGCAAGGACGGGAGAATAGAAACCAAAAGTACAATCTAGCTCTCCTCCACAACTATTCCAACAAAAACCTAGAAAGAGTGCCAAAGTGAGTCATTTTGGGGAGGTCCATGGATCAAACATGGTGAGTCATTTTTTTTCAGCCAAAGTCTACATAGTAAGATAGAGGTTCAAGGACATTGGGGAAATGGGTCTAGCCAGGAAAGCACCTCACAGAGTGTACTTAATGAGAAGCTATCATGGATCCACCAAGGATAGTACTGCTCAGGGAGCAGGAAAAGAAACCAATTAGCAGCTCTACTGTCCTAACCCCAGAGCTGGTATGGACTAGGAAGGACATAGAGCTGGCATACCAGAGGAAGGAGTAGTCATGGGCCTGAGGCTATGCACTTGGCAAGGAGCAGGACCAGAAACTAGAAGCAGTCTCAGATTTATTGATCTGAGGCATGCAGCTGAGTAATTAAGTCAGGGGGCTTAGACCAAGAGGGAACCTATAGTTCTGTCAATGTGAACCTGCAGAACCTTTCCACTAGCCAACAGGATCTGGGGCCAGTAGCAGTCTACTGAAGCTCCAACCAGTAACAAGTCTATTATTGTGTTGTTCGGACCCAAACCCAGGTCAGGAGCTTACAAAACTGAAACCAAGATGGTATTGATCAGACTTAACCCTGGATCGGATCACTCTGGGCTCACTAAAAAAGTCCCTGGCCTGAAGTGTTTCTGAGATCCTTGAAGAACATAGCATTCAATGTTCAGAAAAATCAACAGCAGGACCTGAAAGAAGACAAAGCAGAACCAAGTAAGGCCAAGACTACACAGAACCTGAACCTGTCCTAAATTACCTATTTGAGGAATAAGGCTAAAAGAATAAGTAAATGAAAAAAGACTCCTACAATAAAGAGTTTTCATGGAAGTGACACCCAAGACACAAACCCAGAAGAAGAAACTAACACCAATATATCTACAAGCAAAACCTCAAAGGAAAACACAACTTGGACAAAAAGTCAACTAGAATTCTTGGGAGAAACAAAGCAAATATTTTTTAAGGTTAAATATGCTTTATAAATTAAATGAAGACACCAGAAGAATGGAAAAGAAATGATGTGAAACAATTCTGGGACTTTGTTGTGGCTGATTTCATCTAGAGGGTGAGCACAAAGGATTGTTGTTATGTCAAGCTCAGGACACAGCTCGCTTGCTTCGCCTTAGCTCTAGAAAACAAGATGTCTCCTGATAGTAAATACAGGGAAGTAAAAACAGAGGGGTGGTTTTTGCATAGGGATCCTGGCAACACCTTTACAAAAACTGACCGTGCGTTAGGGTATACAAATTTTACCCAAAAAAATGCAGAAAAGAAGAACTAATAAACACATCTTTTTACTGACGCAATACAGTTATATTCGATAAAGGGCTCCAAAAGAAAGAACTAAAATTAATTGAAGACTGAATAGCTTCATCCTAATGAAATGGTCCATTAAAGAATAAATCATAGAAACAATAGGTGACTTCATTATGACAACAATAAGACAAAGCATCAAAATTTTGAAGAAGCAGTCAAAACTGTCCTCAGGGTAAAACTTGTATCTCTAAAATGCTTTCATCAAAAAAATAGACAAAGAACAAATTGGTGGATTGGGCATGCAATTTAAAAAACCTGGAAAACCAACAAAATTTTAAAACTCCAATTAAACACCTCTGGGTAAAGCCAAAGCTATATCTAAATATAGATAGCATGTATTTTGAAGAGCCTGCCAAAGAAATTATACAAGTCTCCCTCCCCCTTTTTATGAAGCATATTATTAATTACTCTACTCTGAGAGTCTCTGACCCTTTAACAAAGCATTTCCATGAACCATGTAGACATTACCCTCTAATATCACACACACACAGGAATCTCTTCAACATCTTTGCTATGCCATTCTCACTTCTTGTAATATCCTTCCCCCTCTCTTACTCTAATAATTAATCAGTGATTCTACCCATTCTCAAAGCTCAGTTTAAGTTTCATTCCCTCTATGAAGCCTACTCTGACAATTTCAGCCCACTCCTCAATCCTACATAGCATTTATTACCTGTGATATTCATTTGGCACTCAGCATCCACTGCCTTGTCCTGTTAATTCTTTTAGCTGTAATGCCCTGGTACACTTGAGATATTAAAGAATCAGAGGAAGGACTTCAACATACTTCAATGAAATCTCCCAGGATGGGAAGATATGGAAGGGCTATCTATAATCTATAATCTACAATGAACAACTGGACTCTCTTAGCTCATTCCACTCTGCATTTGCTTATCCTACCTGGTTTCAACTCTATGAAACAAGCTGCCCCTCCCAGGATAAGCTCATCTCTTCTAAACTCACCACCTTGCTGCTAATTCAAGTTCTAATTGATACCACCTCCCTCAGCCTCCTCTCCCCTTTAATTGGATGGCTAGCGGGTTGAGTACCAAACTCCTCCCAATGCCTTCCTTTATTGAGGGCAGAAACTAGACACCCTCACCTCACTCCACTCTCCGTCTGCTGGCCCACCAGGTTTCAAGTACATAGAAAAAGATGCCCCCCACACCAGGTACCCCATGGTGTCCCATTCTTCCCTATCCTCCTGTTTTTCTGTTTTCTTTTGTGTGTTACCTCCCCCTTTAAATTGTAAGCTTTTTGAGGGCTGGGGTTGTCTTTTTTTATTAATTGTATCCCCAGCACTTAGCATGTTGCCTGGCACATAGTAGGCACTTAATAAATGTTTATTGGGTTGGATTATAAAGTAGAGGAAGCACCCACACTAATAAGATCTCAGATCCATCTAAGTTGGTAAAGACAATTGCCTGCTAATTGGTTTCCCTGCCTCTGGTCTTTCTGAACCCCAATTCATCCACTATGCAACTGCTAAAGTGATTTTCTTTAAACTCAGAGCTGACCGTGTCACTCTCCATCCTATTTAACAAACTCCAGTGGCTCCTTCTTGCCTCCAGGACAAAACATAACCTCTTTTGTTTGGCTCTTAAAATCCTTTTCAACCTGGCCTGACTGGATCTTTCTTGTCTCATTACATTAGTCTTCTTCTTCTCCACTACCATCAAGTCAAACTGGCCTTCTCTCTTTTCCTCATCCACAGAACTGCATCTTCAATCTCTATATAGAAACTTCCAATGCATTTTTGCTGAGAATTCAAATTTATTTCACTTAAACCAGAAAACATTAGCTATAAAAAATAATTTCATGCTGATATGGAAATATCTTTAATATTATTGTACGTTTATAGCCTATATCAGATTGTTTGCCGTCTTGGGGGAGGGGAGGGCGAAAAACATTTGGAAATCAAAATCTTATAAAAGTGAATGTTGAAAACTATCTTTACATGTAATTGGAAAAAATAAAATACTATTAAGTGGAAAAAATAAACTTTATTTCTCTTGGGGAAAAACAATATCATGCTTTTTTAATGCCCCCCAACTCTGCCTCATAGAATTCTCTTCTTTTAAAACATATCTCAAGCATTACCTTCCACGTGAAGCCTTTTCTGACTCCTCCAACTGCTATTAGCCTGTGAGGAGTGACAGGGATTCTTATGTAAGGTTCACCAGCCCCTTCTCTATTTGTGTTTGCTACCACTGGTATAGTCAACTATTCAATTCAAGAGGCGTTTATTAAGCACCCACTGTGTTCCAGGCATCGTGGGAGGCACTGGGGATAAAATATTACAACAATGAAGTCAAAAGACCAGGATTCAAATCCTAGCTCCAATTTTGGCTTAACTAAGTCATCATATGCAAATCATTTCACTTCTCAGTTTCCTCACCTGTAAAATATGGATGAATGACCTACAGAACCTACTCTTCAAAGTTGCTGTGAAGAAGGTGCTTTGTAAGGAAGTAATATAGTTAACCACCATTCATTCCTTTATTATCTCTCATCTGGATTACCGCCATAGCCTCCTACTTGGTCTTGCTGACTCCAGCAGCTGTCAAATTATTATTCCTAAAGCACACATCTGACTGTAGTGTTATACTGCTCAAGAAGCTTTAGAGACTCCCTATAGCTTTGAGTATGAAATCCAAACACTTGTGTTTGACACTTAAGGTCCTTTACAATCTGGCTCCAACTTCTCTTTCAAAGTTGATTACTCATTGCTATCCCTCATTCACCCTAAGTGATAGCTAAAGTGACCTATTTGCTATTCCTTGAGTACAATCATATTCTATAATGAGTCATTTGTCAGTCACATCCAACTCTTTGTGACCCCCTTTGTGGTTTTCTTAGCAAAGAGATGTGTGCTTTCCATTTCCTTCTCCATCTCATTTTACAGATGAGGAAACTGAGGCAAACAGGGTTAAGCAACTTGCCCAGGGTCACACAGCTAGTAAGAGTCTGAGGCCAGATTTGAACTCAGGAAGATGAGTCTTCCTCACTCTAGACCCAGCACTCTATCCACTGTGCCACCTAGATTATAAAAAGCTTAAATGCCCAATAAAGGACTTACATTTGATCCCGGAGGAAATAGGGAGCCACCAGAGGTCATAGAGAAGGAAGATCTATATTTTAGATAAATCACCTTAGCAACTCAGTGAAGAACGAATTGGATTGGGGAGAGACTGGAGTCAGGCAAACCAGTTAGAAGGCTATAGACATAGTCCAGGCATAAATTAAGGCTGTGGCTTCATGATCTAAGAGAAGGGGATGGATACAAGAGATGTTGTGAAGATGGAAATGACAAGCTTTATTGACAAATTGGGTATATGGGAAGAGTGAGAGTGAAAAGTCAAGGATGATACCAAAACTGTACAGAGCAGTGGTCCCCTCAGTGGTAATAGGGAAGTTCACAAGAGCAGAGAGTTTGGTGGAAGAGATTAGTTCTGTTTTGAAATTGTTGAGTTTAAGATATCTGCAGGACATTGAGTTTGAGAAGTCCAAGAGACATTTGGAGATAATAATATAGAAAATAGTAAGAATCCTCTAAACAAAATAGTTTACTAGAGAGAGCGGGACCGAGCCTATACCTGATCTAAGCCAAAAGGTCAAGTAGCCCAGGAGAGAGACCAGGACTGGATGTATGGACAAGATGGCTTATAAGGAACCTTCCAGTTCTAAATCTATAAGAGGAAACATGACACAGGGAAATCCTGGTTTCAAATCCTGCCTCAGACACTAATTAGCTATTAGCTAAGCATCTAGGTGGCTCAATGGATAGTGTGTGGGCCTGAAGTCAGGAGAACCTGTGTTCAAACCCTGTCTTAGATGCTTAAGTCACAACCACTATCTGCCTCAGTTTCTTCATACGTAAAATGGGGATAATAATAGCACCTACCTCATAGGGTCATTGCAAAGATCAGAAGAAATAATATTTGTTAAGCATTTAGCGCAGAGCCTGGCACACAGTAGGCACTATATAAAGGTCTATTCCTTTCCATCTGTAATCTTTGATAAATCACTTAACCTTTTGATGTCTTATCTATAAAGTAAGGGGGTTGAATTTGGCAGTCTCTAAGGTCCCTCCAGCTCTAAAACCACAGTCTTATGACTTGATTCTATGCTTTTGGACAGGTTGCCCCCTTGTAATAGCAATTTAGATTTGAAGATCTTTCCCACTCATTAGTAGGTCATGTGACCTGCTTACATCACAGGAAGCCTAAGTCACATGTGGTGGGAGGAGCTTGCTGAGAGGAAAAGTGTGTCACAGGAAATGTTGAGAGAGCAGTTATGGCTATTAATGACAGAGCTGAGGGAAAGAGAGCCAACCTGTGATAGCTGTGCTGTAATTTTTGATTGTTTTGTGGGAAGGCCCCAGCAGGGGGTGGAGAGGTTTTGGGATGGCAAAGCTCCATGCTGTGATATTACATAGTGAATTCTTTGCTGCTGTGATGGATTGGGCAGATGGCTTATGGGATATGGTTCTCTAGTGTCCGAATAAATGGTTTACTTCTTCTACCTTCTATGTGGAGAGTCTCGTATGTTTTGCAATACAGAACCACATAGGCATTTTGACAATTATCATCCATATTGTTATTATTGCCTTACTTATGCTCTCCTTGTACCTTGAATGTTCTCCCTCCTCTTCTTTCAAGGCTCACCTCAAGGGTCACCTCCTATAAGAGCCTTTTCCCAATTCATCGAGGTATTGGGGCTCCTCCCTGGAAATTATATTTATTTTGTATTTATTGTTTACATCCACCCCACCTGTTCGCTTTCCCATCTTACCCGCCTCCCAGTTGAGTAGCATGTAAGCACTTTGTTTTCATTTTTGTCTTTGCCCCGTGTCTAACATAGAGTGTTGTTTAATAAATGCTTGTTGAGTTACATTTAATTGGAAGAACAACGTGCAAGTCCTGCTTTGGACACACACAAATTCTATGATATTGGGTAAACTATTCATCCTCTAAATGCCCCCATGAAATTCTTGAAGATCCTAAATTACACAGATGTTACTCAACTATGTGGTTTTTGAGAATTTCTATACCACAAATTCTCCATATTAATGCAATCACAGGTCAGAGAAATAGACAAATGTGGATTGTCATTATCCCCAAGAGTACCAAGCACAAGACTTTGAACATAGTAGGTGCTCAATATATGTTTGCTGATTGATTGTTAGACGTCCCAGACCGTTCTCTCATGCTGGTGATTCGGATTAGTGGTCTTAGGTTCAATTTGGAAAATGGATGGTAATGCTGTTAATGCTCTGGGCTTCCAGCTGGCACTTGAAATGATAGCTTGTGCACAAAGTACTAGCCACGTAATGCATTTAGGCAGCCAGCAAAACCATTCCCATTATGTACAATGAAATGGCAATATCAGTGTTCTGTTTAATCCCAGTTTTATTTCTAAATGGCTCTGAAAGCCCCGGTGCCGCCTGGTTACGTGCACTCAAGAGGGTCACTTAGAGCTCAGAACTGCGTGGAGAAGAGTCGAGGGCAGAGAACCAAAAACAAATATTTCTTCCATTAAGGCCCTCAGAGAGAAAGGGGGAAAAATTGGATAGGATGGTTTGTCCCTTTAAAAAAAAACTACCAGGAGATTAATATGAAGGATGAAAGGCTTATGAAGCAAGGAAAATTGTGTTTACTCCCTACAGATTGCATTTGATGATCATTACCTCCCTTCCTTTTACTATAAAACTGGCCAGATGATAAGAGAAACTCTCTTCTTGTGGGTGGTAAGGCTCGGCTTTAAGGAAATATTCCAAGGGAAGAGGATGAAGGAGATTTCCTGTGTACTGAGGCTCCTGGTTGCCGATCATTCAGAGGAGATGGGTGAGCCACACTTTCGGAGAGGATGAAAAATGACCTCCCTTCCTGAGGTCACTCATTTGGTGAAGGAAGAGTTTTTTCTAGAAGGAAAGGATGCCATACTGAGAATCAGTAGGAGAATCAGGAAACCAAAGTTTTGTCCCTAAACCAATTGTACGGTCTTGAGCAAGCTAGTTTCATGATCTTAGTTCAATTTGGAAAATGGATGGTGATTCTGTTAATGCTCTGGGTTCCAGCTGGCACTTGAATTGATACCTTGTGCACAAAGCAACTCCTCAGTAACTCCCCTGAGACTCAATTTCCCTCTCTGTAAAATTAGAGGATTAGATTAGAGCAAAGGTTCTTATTTTTTTAATGTGTTTTGGACCCATTTGACTGTCTGCAGAAGCCTACAGACTCCTCAGAATAATATTTTTGAATGCATAAGATAAAATACATAGGATTACAAAAGCAAACCAATTATATTTGTAACAAGAAAGACCTTGTTATATATTGAAATACAGTTATCAACTTTTTTTTTAATTCACAGACTCTTAAGGTAGAAAACCCTGGCTTATAGGATCTTGAAAATTCCTTTAAGTTCTATAGTCTATGTTCTAAGTAAGCACCCTTCTAGCTCTTATATTCTATATTCTAAAGTCCACTCTAGCTCTGATATTTTATGCAGCTAAGTGGCTCCGTGGATAGAGTACCAGGCCTGGAATTAGGAAGACTCATCTTCCTAAATTCAAATCTGGCCTCAGACACTAACTGTGTGATTCTGGGCAAGTCACTTAACCCTGTTTGCCTCAGTTTCCTCATCTATAAAATGGGCTGGAGAGGGACATGGCAAAGCACTCCACTATTTTTGCCAAGAAAACCCCAAAGGGGTCACAAAGAGTGGGACATGACTGAAAAAACTGAATAACAAACAACAACAACAAAAGTTCTCTTCCAGCTCTGATAATTCCATATTCTAAGGTCATATCCAGCCAGTAGCATGCTGGCAAATGTTTAGCAAATGGCCCTCCAAAAAAGAAAAAAAGGATACACAATACACTTTAAAATTTAATCTGCATTATTAATATTTTCTCCACCACTTTTTTTAAGTCTAGACAATCAACAAAAAAATAAATCAAGCCTGAATTTATAGGGTTTGCTGATTTCTGAGGCATAAATGCTCACACTGAAATTTTAACAATTTGAATCTGGCTTGAGCTGACTCCAGCACAGCCCTGCTTTCAGTCTTTCATTCCATATTCAAAAGCACCTTTTAGTTTTGACAGTCTATGTTCTGAGAATCCTTCTAACTTTAACATTCCATGTTCTAAGGTCTCTTTGAACTCTGACATTCTATGTTCTAAGGCACCTTTCTCCTTTGACATTCTATGTATGTTCTAAAGCCCCTTTCAGCTTTGACATTTGTAAAGTTAATTTAGATTTGAAGGTCTTTCCTACCCATTAATAGGCCACGTGACCTGCTTACATCACAGGAAGCCTAAGTTACATGTGATGAGAGAAGTTTGCTGAGAGGAAAAGGAAAGCGTGTCACAGGAAATACTGAGAGAGCAGTAAGAGCTGAGGGAGAGAGCAGAGTGAGTGTGTATGTTATTGGCAAGGTCGCAGCAGAGGGGTGGAAAGTTAATGCAATGGTGAGGCTCCATGCTGTGATATTGTGTTTTAAGTTCCTTGCTGTTATGATAAAGTAGGCTTACTGGTTTAGGGAGTTGATTGCTACTTGGACGGGTTGAACTTATTGGTTATGGAATTTGGCCTCTGGTGTCTGAATGAATGTTTTACTTCTACCTTCTTTATGAAGAGTCTCTCATATTTTGCAATACAGAACTACATAGGCATGTTCACCATTATCATCAGTGTTGTGTTTATTGCCTTGCTAATACAACATTCCTTGCTGTAAGATCCCTTTGAGCTCTGGCATTCTATGTTCTAAGCTCCTTTCCAGATCTAACATTCTATCTTCTAAGGTTCCTTGAAGCTCTGTCTTCTTTTTTTTCTTTTTGAGACAGCTGTCTTTTATATTTGGAACTTTACACACACACACCCCAACAAAAGCATTCCATTTACACAGCAGAAATACAAAAAGAAGACTGTATATGAACCTGTGAGTCTCTATTTCATAACTTTTGCAATTTTTATTTTTAATTTATGAAATAAAATAGCATTTTCATAACATAGCATAATTTAAAAAGATGATTGTACATGAAACTGCAAATCTACTATGCGCAACTTGTTATTCCTTTCAAATATGCAACAAAATTATCATGTAAATTTCTTTTTTTCTTCACTCATCCCCTCCCCATGTTAGAGAGGGCTACCATTAGACACAAATAGGTATATGTGTATATATGTATATATACATATACACACATAGAGAGAGATGTAAAATTATTCTATGCATACTTCTGTTTATCAGTTCTTTCTCTGGATGCAGATAACATCTTTCTTCATGTCCTTTATAGTTAATCTGGGTATTTACAACAGTCAAAATAACTTTCTCACTCAAAGTCATTCTTAAAACTATATTGCCATTACTGTATACAATGGTCTCTTGGTTCTGATCATTTTACTCTTCATTATTTTGGGCAAGTGTTTGCATGTTTTTCTAAGATCATTGAACTCATTTCTTATAGCACAGTAGCATTCCATCACAATCATAAACAACTTATTCAGCCATTCCCCAATTGTTGGGCATCCCTGCAATTTCCAGTTCTTTGCCACCACAAAGAGAGCTGCTATAAACATTTAGAACATATAAATTCTTTTTCTTTTTCCCTAATTATCTTCATAAATAAACCAAGTAGTGGTATTGCTGGTACAAGTAGTTTAATATCTCTTCAGGCACAATTCCAGATTGTTCTCTCCAAAATAGTTGGATCAATTCACAATTCCACCAATAATGAATGTGTCCCAATTTTTCCACATCCCCTCCAACATTTGTCACTTTTCCCTTCTATTATTTTAGCCAATCTGGTAGGAGTAAAATGATATCTCAAGATTGTTTTAATTTGCATGTCTCTAATCAGTAATTGTTTAGGGCATTTTATTCCTATGACTATAAATTGTTTTGATTTCTTCATCAGAAAACTGCCTGTTCATATCCTTTGAACATTTATCAATTGGGGAATGGCTCATATTCTTATAGACTTGACAAAGTTCTTTATATATTTTAAATATTAGACGCTTGTCTGATAACCTGTCTATAGAAATTTTTTTTCCAAATTTTCTGCTTTCCTTCAGATCTTGGCTACATTTGTTTTAGTTGTACAAAAACTTTTTAATTTAATGTAATCAAAATAATACACTAACTTTACTCTCCATCTCTTGTTTATTTATAAATTGTTCGCCTATGCATAAGTCTGATAATTAATATGTTCTGTGTTCTTCTAATTTTCTTGTAAAATCTCTCTTCATAGCTAGGTCATGTATCCATTTTCACCTTATCTTGATAAATGGTGTTAGATATTGCTCTATGCACAATTTCTGCCATACTGCTTTCTAGTTTTCCTAACAATTTTTACCTAATAATGAATTCTCATCCCCAAATCTTAAATCTTTACACTTATCAAATACAATATTATTATGTTTATTTGCTGCTGTAAATTTTAATCTATTCCATTGATTTACCTTTCTATTTCTTAGCCAGTACCAGATAGTTTTGATAATTACTGCCTTGTAATACAGTTTAAGACCTGGTACTGCTAAACCTCCTTCCTTTATACTTTTTTCCGTTATTTCCTTTGATATTCTTGATTTTTTTGTTTTTCCAAATAAATTTTGTTTTTTCTAATTCACATCCAAAGTCATAATTACTATTTGTGAATTTCCCTCCATCTTATTTTTACTCACTGTTTCCTTCTCAGCTTCTCTTTTCACCCTATCCCTATTACCTTATCTTCTCCTTGCATATAAAAAAAATTTATAATAAATTCTGAAAGTTACTTTTGAAAATGACCTCTTGTTGTGCTTTCTCCTGTATGTTTTAAAAGAAATGTTTCAATGGTCCTGGTTTTTTGTATGACTATTACTAACCCTCTCTGGTTTACTCAAAACCACCTCCCATTTAAAAACCAAGAGTGGGGAAAGAAAAAAAAACTTGTAACAAAGAAGCATAATCAAGCCAAATTAATCCACATAATGACCATAACCAAAAGTTTGTCTCTTTTGGAACCATGAGTCCAAAACCTCTGTCAGCAGATAAGTAACATACTTCATGATAGGTCCTCCAGAGATATTGCTGGTCTTTAATCAGAATTCTTAATTCTTTCAAAATTGTTTTCCTTACAATCATGTTGTCCTCATATGGACTATTCTTCTGGACCTGCTCACTTCACTCTACATCAGTTCATACTACTCAGAATTCTCTGAAATCATCTCTTTCATCATTTCTTACAAAATGATGCTATTGTATTATATTCGCATACCACAATTCGTTCAGCCATTCCCCAATTGTTTAGGCAGCATCCTAAGATATCCCCTTAGATTCCAGTTCTTTGCTTTTCTTTTTTTCTTTCCCCCTTTTAATTCCCACTTCAGGATGAGGAAGCATCTTTTACTTGATAGTATCTCTCCCTATTGAGCCCTCCTTGCCTAACCCTGCTTATTTCATTTTTGAGTCTGATGCATTTCTACACATACTGTTTTATGTGTGTATGTGTTCAAACCTCCTTTGTCTGTTGCAGATCAGAGTGAGGTTCATCTGATGCCTGCTCCACCTGCCTTTTCCTCCATATCTGTATACTCTTCTTCTCATATACCCCCAATTATGAAAAATACCAAGCTCTACCTCCTCCTCCTTCCTCATTTGTCCACTAGTATATTTCTCCTTTCTCCCTTTCTATCTTCCCCTGTTAAAACCTTGATAGCAAAACCAATCTACACACTACATCCTCCCTACCTCCGACCCTCAGTTCTCTGTTTTTCTTATTTAACTCCTTCAAAATATTCATTGAAGACATTAAAGTTCTAGTGGGACATTTGTTTCTTCTATTAGAATGTTATCACTGTATTATCATATGTCCCCTTGTAGTTTGCTCAGTCTTTCTAGGTTTCTCTTGTGTGATCCAGACTTTGCTTTCTTGGTACTTGAACTCCTTTCTAGATAGTTGAAGTATTTTTTTATATAGGACCTCTGGATTTTGGCTATGACATTCCTAGAACTTTTCCTTTGATGTCTTTAAGAAGTATTACTTTGTCCTCTGGTTCTAATAGAACTAAGCAGTTTTGATTTACAAATTCTTAAAATATAGTGTACAAACTTTTTTTTAATCATGGATTCAGGGAGTCCAGTGATTCCTAAGTTATCATTCCTTGACCAATTTTCCAGATCAGTTGTGTTTATACCAGATATCTTGTATCTTCTTCTTTTTTTAATCTTTGTATTCTTTAATATATCTTGATGTTTCATGGATTTACTGATTTGTTTGGTCTATTCTAGCTTTTAGAGAGTCTATTACTTGGCTGAAGTTTATTACTGTCTCTTTTAAGCTACTTGAGCTACAAAGCTACTCCTTCCAATTCTTTCCTCCAGAGATTTTATTACCTCTTGGTCTATTCCTTATTTTTTATTACTTGGCCCATTTCTTCTAAGTATTCATGTGTCCTTGTAGAAGATTCATTTTTTTTCCTTTGAATCTATGCTTGAAGTTCTTATCGAGTGTATTTCTCCTTCTGGGTCAGATTTCAGTGTATCTCTAGTTCTACAATTTTTTTTTTAAATTTTAAAATTTTAAAATTTAAAAACCTGGTTAGTTTTCTCTTTCATCTCTCCAGCTTTAGTTCCTAAATTGGGGTTTTATGCCAAGGCCAGGCTCCTCCTTCTGATGTGTTTTTGGTTAGGGTGATAGGCCTTGCTTGGTCTCCCTGCTGAGTCAGCCTGGGTTCCTGCACTAACCTCCACCTCCTGGGGTCAAGCTTCGTTGAATCTTTGATGTTCATATTTCTGGATCTTTAGGGTTTTCTATGGCATCTCAGAACAGGGTGCTAGGAACTTTGTGGCCCCTAAGTATCTGAGACATTGCAATATGAATACTGACATGTCACACTGGTAGCTACCACTTACAGTAGTTTCCAAAGTCCATTGTCTAAGTTTCTGACCAACCTGTGACTTTCTGACCACCCTTAAGTTTTCTCAAACCCCCTATTTGTACTACCTCTAGACACTAAGCATTGCAGGCTACATGTACCTGGCCTGTCTCTGGGTATTTTCTTTTCTTTTTTTTTTTAAACAAATTTATTTATTTATTTTTAGTTTGCAACATTCACTTCCACAAGTTTTAAATTTTCTCTACCTCCCCTCCCCTCCACCCTCCCCAAGACACCATGCAATCCAAGATAGATAGATAGATAGATAGATAGATAGATAGATGGATAGATAGATAGATAGATAGATAGATATAGATATATAGATATATATTCTTACTAAACATATTTTCACATTAGTCAGGGGGGTACTTTCATAAACTGCCAATTCATTTGCCTGTGCTAGAATTGGTTTTGCTAGCAACCTCCTTTCCTGGGCTTCTGGCTCACTTTTTTATGTAGTTCTGAGATGGAAGAAGTCACAATAATTTCTCATTGTATGTTTCAATCATTATTCAATCTGGTATGAATTTCAGGCTTTTGTTAGAGTACCTACATATGAAATTAAGCCATGAAATTAAAAGACACTTGCTCCTTGGAAGGAAAGATATGGCACATCTAAACAGCATACTAAAAGAAAAAAAAGCAGAGATGTCACCTTGCCAACATCTATATAGTCAAAACTATGATTTTTCCAGTGGGAATGCATGGCTGTGAGAGTTGGATAAGGAAAGCTGAGTGCTGCAAAATCAACACTTTCAAACATGGTGCTCAAATTTTGAGAAGCTCTTCAACAGCCAGGAGGTCAAATTAGTCAATACTTAAAGAAATTAATTCAGGCTGTTCACTGGAAGGTCAAATACTGAAGCTTAAATACTTTGGCTACATAATGAGGAAACAGGACTCATTCAAAAATGCCCTGATATTGGGAAAGATTGAAGGCAAAAGGAAAAGAGCCCCACAGAGGATGAGATGGATAGATAGTGTTATGGAAGCAAAGAACATGAAGTTGGGGCAGACTTCACGAGATAGTGGAGGATAGAAGGGCCTGGCTTGCTATGGCCCATGGGGTCATGAAGAGTCAGACATGACTGAACAATTGAATGACAAACCTGCATATGGGAGTCTGACAGTCTGCTTCCATCCAAGTAGCCATCTTAACCAGAAGTCCCAATGCTGACATTCTATGTTTTAAGGTACCTTTCAGCTTTGGTGGTCTATGTTCTAAGGCAGATGTGTCAAGCATGTGGGTGGGTCTCATTGTGTCATGCCTGGATTAAAATGTAATTGGGAAATATATAACAAAATAAATTAAATAACAAAATAAAATACATAACATACACTAGAACACTAGAACAAAAATTAGTTAATATGTCGCTTTCTAAGTGAACATGCAACCTGCAGGGATCCTTATTACAGTTTAGTGATTTTCTATTTGAGTTTGATACCACTGTTCTCAGGTACCTTTCAGTTTTGACTGTCTGTGTCCTAAGATACCTTTCATCTTTGATAATCTGTTGTTGTTTGCCCTTCGTTCTTGAAGAGGACCACGATATCAGGGAGGTGATACCATGATATGCAAATGAATTGGATTTAAGGGAGAGAGGTCTGTGCAAAGTCACCAGCCTCACTTTCTCCTCTGGAGCCATTTGGGTCCAGTGGCCAGATATAGATCAGGATGACTGCAGATGGCCCTGGATGCAATGGGAGACCTTGGCCCTTTTAAGCTAAGGTCTCTAACAGGTCTCAGTTTGACTGAGGCAACACCCATTCAGTGATTAAGGCTAGGTAAGAATGATAATCCATGTTCTAAGGTGGCTTTTGGCTCTATCTTTCTCAAGTTCTATGAATGAGCAGAAAAGCACCTAAAAAAACCTCTAAAAAGTACTCATCAAATTAATTGAGAAATAGTCCCAAGCCCATCTCTCTAAATGTACTAGCAATCAGTGGCTGAGGCTTTACCAATCAGCCACTTACATAAACCATGTGGAGATTGGGCTGTGAAGTTAGGAGTGAATTACTCTGGGGCTGAATATTCCCAAATCTGACCAGAGGTGTAACAAAGGCTCTGGCTGAAATACGGTTAGAAAATTCTTTTGCTGATAGGGTCATAACTTCTCTTTGCTCCCAATTCACATGTCTACAAAAAGCTATCTAGCTACTGGACATAGTGCTTCATCTTATGAGCCTATCCAGATTAGGTCCTAATCATGTTCCAGTTAGGACAAGCTCTGGCTTATATATTCCAGGAATTAAAGATATTAGCAGAAACATAATGATATTTGGGAATAAGGAGGCACATTTTATATGTGAAGTTCTATTCATTCTTCAAATATTAGATACTGAAGGGAGAAGTAAAAATAAATAAGCCCTGGTTTCCCAAACTAGATTGACTCGAAGGATCCTCCCAGATAGATGATCTTAACATCCATGAAAATGAAAAGGAAAAGAGAGATGAATTATAATGGTCCTTAAGGTAAAGGACTGAGTGTAAGCCAAAGATACCTAAGTTTTCTTTTAGACCAAGGATTTGGGGAGCAAAAGAGAAGAGAGAAATGAGTGGAAGGAAAGATTTTTTTAAATTGGGGACCAGTGCAAATTTTGAATAGGACTCTTGTAAGCTTAGGAATTACAAAAAAAACAATAGGCAAAGACGGCACCCCAAAGGAAGATCAAGTGTCTCTTCTATGTTTGAAGATGTTTCATTTAGTACCTGGATAGATAGATAAAGTATTTATTAAGCATTTACTATGTGGCAGGCACTGTGCTAAGTGCTGGAAATACAAACATAAGCAAAAAGAAAAGCAGTTACAGTCCTTAAAGAGCCTATATTCTAACAGAAACTAATACTAGAACCATAAAAAAAATATTAGAGGTCATTTAATCCAACCTCCTCATTTCACAGATGAGAACATGATTAGAGCTATCCAAAAGTGGAATGGGCTGCCTTGAGAAGTGATAGGTTTTCCTGCTCCTAGGTGTTTAAGTAGAGCCTGAATGACCACTTGCTGGTATGTTATAGTGGGGCTTCCTTTTCATATATAGGTTGGACTAGGTGGGTACTAAGGTCTCTTTAAGTGCTCCAGTTTATGAGTCTATAATCTGCCCCAAAGTCATATGGGTAGTAGAAGACAGTAAACCTGAAACCTGAAAGTGGGTCTTTTGACACCTTCTCCACTCTACCATTATTCTTCCCTCTGAGAGAAAGTGCTCATTGTTGTGTGAGACCTACTGACAAGTCCCAAATAGGCAGAATCCTCCCTGTTTACAGCCCAGACCAGTGGGCTACCTGATGTAGGCTACCGGCCTTATGTCACCATCAATGAGGACCAAATTTGACCCCCAAGATTTATGTGAGAAGGCAGGTTTAAGCTGCATGTGCTCTCACTAAGTTTGCTTTCCTGAGCACAGGGAGGTGAGATCACAGTCCCTCCATGGGTACCATACAATCTTGGGGTGAAGGCTTCTTTTAAATTAATCTTCCATAGCTTGTCATTTCCTAAATTGTTATTATTCCTTCCCAAAAACATGGAGCAAAGGGGTCTAAATAAGCAAATCTTTTTTTAAAAAAGCTTTGTGTATTTGTAATTTTATTGATTATATTTTTTTCCCAGCTCTCGGCACAGTGCCTGGCAAATAATGTGTTTAATAAGTTTATCTATCTATCTGTCTATAAACATTTCCACATTAACTTCATTCCCTGAGAGCTCTTTTGTAAGAAAATAAAATAAGTGAAATTAAAACTTTAGTGACCTAATCTGAAAGTGAATGCAACATTTAAAATCCATAGTACCAGCCCTGCCAACGTATCTTTAAAAGGTGGAGTTTTTTTCTAAATAATAGAAATCTATTTTCTCTCTTTCCTACCAATTTTTTGGGGGGAGGGAATAAAAGACAAATTTCTTATAACAAATATATATAGTCAAGCAAAATAAGTTCCCACATAGCTATATACAAAAACAAATATTCTGCACCCTTAATTCATTGCAGCAATGGATATCATTTGGTGATGGATAACATGTTTCGTCATCAGTCCTCTGGAATCATTGACAATCATTACATTAATATTGTTCTAATAGCTTTAAAGTTGTTTGTCTTTACAATGTTGTTGTCGTTGTACAAATTATTCTCCTGATTCTGCTCATTTCATTCTTCATCAGTTTGTAAAACTCTTCAAAATTGTTTATTTTTATAATAATGATATTATCGTGTAAATTCATCTTCTGGCTCTACTTACTTCACTCTTCATCAGTTCATATAAGTCTTGACATGTCTTTTTGAAATCATCTATTTCCTCATTTGTTACAACACAATAGTACTCCATCACATTCCTATACTACAACTTTTTTCTATTTTTAAATGTTTTGTTTGTTTTTTTACTTTTATTTTCAGTTCCAAATTCTTTCCTTTTCTCCAACTCCTCCTTGATGCATTCAGAGGGCAAGAAATACAATACCCATTATACATATAAAGTCACGCAAAACAAATTTCCACATTAGCCATGTGGCAAAAAGGGGAGGGGAGAAAAATAAAGAATGTGGGAAAAATATGCTTCAGTGTACACTCAGAATACATCAGTTGTCTCTCTCTCTCTCTCTCTCTCTCTCTCTCTCTCTCTCTCTGGAGGTGGATATCATTTTTATCAGTCTTTGGGAATTGTTTAGAGCAGCTAAATGTTTCACATGTTGGAATTGAGGGAATTTGACCTTTCACCCACTACCCATAGTTGATTGTTACAATATTACTGTTACTATATACAATGTTCTCCTGATTCTGCTCACTTCACTATCTGTTCAAATAAATCTTCCCAGGTTTCTCTGAAACCATCCCCTTCATCTTTCCTTGCAGAACAATAGTATTCCATCACAATCAAATACCACAACCTGTTCACACATTTCTCAATGGATGGTCATCCCCTCAGTTTCTGATTCTTTGCCACCACAAAAAGAGCTGCTATAAGTATTTTTGTACATGTGGGTCCTTTTTATTTCTCTTTGATCTCTTTGGGATACAGACTTAGTAGTGGTCATATACCACAACTTATTCAGCCTCTCCTCAAATGATGGGTATTCGTTTAGTTTCCAGTTTTTTACCATCACAAAAAGACCTGCTATAAATGTTTTTGTACACATATTTCTTTGATCCCTTTTGTTTATTGACCATTAATTAACTGTCACAAGTTCTGGTTATACAATCCCTGGGCAGATCCTTTGTCCAGTAGTGGTTTCTGTTGAACTGGAAAACACTGGGTTTTGCTTTGTTTTGCTGGTGGGTTTTTTTTCCTAATTCTGTTTTATTTTCCTAAACAAAGAAACTGGGAGTCTAAAGAGCTCAGTTCCACTGCAGGAACTGGGAGCACCAGCCAAGGTCCTGCTGCCAAATTTGCTAAAGTGCCATTTCATAAAATCACTTAAGCTTCTCTGTCTCAGTTTCCCGAAAGGCAAAATGGGGATAGTGATAATTTGTTTCACATAGGTTCTACAGAGGAACGATTATCATGGAAGCACCTCAGATTTACAATTTTTAACATTTGTTATGTGTTCTGACATGGGTGCTCCTCCCCTGGCTCCCTGGTGTTATCCTAGGCCTAAATCATGCCTCTCACTGCCTAGTACAGCAGGGACTGGATTTAAAAAAGATATCACCACCTTATTATTAAGCTTTCTCTCTAATATAATCAGAAGAATTAAAAGAGCATTGTAAAGAAGAGTGTTTGGGTGGGAAGGTAGGCAGCTGTTTAAGCACTTCATGTCAAATTTAGGGATTACAGATATTTCTCCTATCTAACAAAAGAGATAGTGCATATGAAAGAGCTTTTTACAAGCCATGAAGCATTATAAGTACATAATTGATTAGTAGTAGTATGCACCCATGTCCTCTGTTTGAAAAGCTAATGGAGCTGTCCACATCAATACTGAGTAAAAGCACTTGTCACAGTGGGAAATGATCCTGGAGGGACAATCCAGTGGTCCACAGACAGAAGCTAACAATCCGGTTTTTATCTTATAAGTCTATTGTCTACAGACCTCCTCCTCTTGAGGCATCTTGCTGCTAGAAGAACGTGCCTTGCTCAAACAATTAAAAGGGAAGTGGGCACCTCTTAAAAGAGGTCTGCTTATTAAGAACCGCTTAACAATATCAACACACTTCAGCAGCATCCCTTGGTGAGCAACAGGTGAATCAACTGGCCAGGCCAAAGCTTTTAATATACACTAGACTTGGCTGTTGAGGCTGAGATCAGAGTGATTCAAGAAACACTTACAGGCCATTCGGGGAAAGGCAGAGCAATAAGACAAGGGAACAGTGATCAGCTAAACTGCCCCTTATAAAACACTCATGTTATTTTTGTTCTGCACCTTGAGTTTCTTTATGATCTCTTATATTTCATCTCCAGTTAATAAGCCTTTATTATGAAAGTAGCTCTGGTTTGCTTGTTTGCTTCTATAGGGATACAGGGAGACAGAAATCCTTTTTCCCTCCTCATCCTCAAGTCAGAAGACATAGAACTATTGTATTTTTTATTTTAAAATGATTTATTTAAATAATATCAATATTCAACACAATCAATTTGAATCACTTAATTACATCTGACATTTAATGAAATGAAATTCATCCCATAAAACCTAAAAGCAGATTTTCATTCATTTCTTCTAAACCCCTAGCAGGTTTCTTTGCTTATCTACTCACACCCATTTACTTTACCTCCCTTTTGGCTATAATTAGTATATATTCTGTCCTTCTGATTTTGCTTTACATTATTTCATTAAAATCTTTCTATATTTCTTTATATTCCTTATGCTTTTAAATCTTCATTGCATTATAATATTCTGCTACATTCACATATCATAATTGGTTGGATGGTTCTTCTTTTACTCATTTAGGTTTTGTTTGTTTCGATTATAAATAATTCTGTCATGAACATCTTACAATGGATCTACTGAGCCAAAAAGCATGATTATTTTGGTAATTTTTATTTCAAACTGCCAAAATGTTCTTCAAAAAAATTCTGCCAGTTTGCAATTCTACCAACAATGAATTGGTATGACTATTTCTCACCCAATACTGGCAACTTTAAGTTTCTATGTTTTTAATAATTTTGATCAATTCAGGAGGCGTGACCATACCTTAAAGTTATTTTAATTTGTATCACTTGGCTAATAATGTTGAGCACTTTTAAAATTATTAACAATTTGGGATTTTTCTTTTGAAAATAATCTGTTCATTGTTGTTGTTCAGTTGTGTCAGACTCTTCATGACCCCATAGTCCAAGGCTGTCCATTGGGTTTTATCTTTTTTGGGCAAAGATACTGGAGTGGTTTGCCATTTCCTTCTTCAACAACCGAGTCTAGTGTTTACTAAAAGCTTTGGCTTGGCCAGTTGATTCACCTATTGCTCACCAAGGGATGTTGCTGAAGTGGGTTGATGTTGTTAAGTGGTTTCCTTCAGTGGATTAAGGCAAACAAAGGTTAAGTGACTTGCCCAGGGTTACACAGCTAGTAAGTATCTGAGGTCACATTCGAACTCAGGTCTTCCCAACTCCAGTGCCTGTGCTCCATCCACTGATCCACCTACTTTCCTCATATCCTTCATCAATTTGTCCATTGTGGACTAGAAGAAAATCATTGTCTTTTTAAGGTTTCCTGTTGTTCCTGTTATCTCCATTTCTTTTACAAAAGACAGAAAGAAAAGGGAGAGAATTACAAATTATTAATTAATATTGATGGACTTTATTCATATAGTTATTTTCCCCTTAGAGAAGGGCCAATGATAATTCATGTTCATCCTAAGGCATACCAGCCTACCTGGCCCACCAGCCCACGCACTGTTCATAGCAATGAATAAACATTATGGCTTGCCATTAACATGGAATAACTACCAATTAAGTCATTCCTTCATGTAAATTCAGTCAATCAAAATGAGAAATATTGTGCGCTATGTTCAATGCACCACCCTCCACAGCACTGTGAAGGATACATGAGCAGTGTAGGACCCGGCATTTGCCCTTGCCCAGCTCACAGTTGGAGAAATGAGATTAGCAAACATGAAATGAGTAGAGAGCATGGCATGACATATATCATAACTGAAAAACTTAAATTTATGTGAGTGATGTAAGGGGTTATTAAGGGCTAACTCTTATATTACATAGCTAGCCCTGAAATGTGTAGAGTGCAGAGGAAGTCATTGTGAGCTGGATAGTACAAAAATATGGTTTTTACAGAATACTCTGACAGTCACTGAGGAGGTGTCCTTATGGAGGTCATGGTTTTAGTAAGACAAGAGGACACACCACGGATGACTTACAATTTAATGGATTTGTGATGTCATCGAGGTGGATACTCCCTCTAATGGCAGGTCACAACTCATCTGCACTTTCTCATCCCAAGCATCCTTGTCCTGCAAATCTTCCACAGGAGATTCTACTCAATATGCTAGAGGCCTTTCTTCTGGGTCTCTTGAGATTACATGGGTACTGGTGCAGTTCCAGGGCTTATCTCTCACTTTGGCTATGTGACCATCCTACCTCCTTTGCCAGGGAAGGGAACAAGCATTTATTAAGCACCTACTATGTGCGAAGCACTTAGTGCTTAGTGCTTTACAAATATCAACTTATTTGATCCTTGCTAGGTATTATTATTCCTATTTTAAAGTTGAGGAAATTGAGGCAAATAGAAGTTAAGTGACTTGCCCAGGGTCATATAACTAGTAAGCGTCTGAGGCTAGATTTGAATGCATATCTTCCTGACTCCAGACCAAGCACTCTACCCATTGTGCCACCTAGCTGCCTTCCAGTCATACATCTTTTTACTGCTTCTTTCACAAGATCCATTGTTAGGAATGTCCTGAGGTCTATCCTCTCCCACCATGCATCTCTCTATCATCCTCTGGGAAACTCATAATTTGGATTCCTTGGTGTCACAGGAACATCTTTTACACCATTCCAGATAGGCTTTTGTTTTCCTTAAAAGGAAATGAAACTCACCTCAAGACTTAATTGGTCCAATCAAGGATTATACTACTAATGGTAGCCTCCTGGTCCTTTAAATGGAAAAGCCAGGACTCAAAGAGTCAGGGGATCTGCCCTTGAGTTGGACACATACTTCAGACTACAACCACCCTGGACAATGCCAAGACAGAAAAGCAGCATCCAAATGACTGAATGCTATATCCTTGCTAAATCTAACCTTCCTATGCTAAGTAAATGGTCTACAAGTGTCTCAGTTCACTCCAATTCCAAATATGAACAACCGAACAACCTGAGTCAACTTTCCCGGCCTAAGGCCTTAGAGATTGTGTCATTTCATCATTCACAGCTATATAGCATCAACAGAAGAATACTTATGTGAACAAGATAGACTTTTGTTTCAGGGAGAAACTTAGAATCATTAAAAGCCCTTCACAATTTCCTAAAAGTAATCTAGTCTAACCTCTTCTTCCTATTCAAGTCTGGGCCCAGGTCATTATCCTTCGGTAGGATCTGTCCAAGAGATAGATAGATATACAGACAGACAGACAAACAGACAGATAGATAGATAGATAGATAGACAGACAGATGGATAGATGGATAGATGGGGAGAGAGAGAGAGAGAGAGAGAGAGAGAGAGAGAGAGAGATGAATGGATGGATGGATAGAGAGATAGAGAGAGGGGGGTAAATAGATGGATAGATACGTAGAGAGATATCTTGGACAGATACTGCAAAAAGAACGTGTTGTAGCAACAATGCTACTTGCTGCTACTGTGGCTGTGTAAGGCCAATAACACCAGCACAAGGAGGGCTGCTAGCACAGGTTCTTTGATCTGCTTTTCTAAGGAAAGTCACAAAGGGGTTAACAATCTGTCTTTAATTAAACATACATATATCATTCACTTAGTTCTGGGGAAAAAGTCAGCACCCTGAACTTCAGAGCAAATACAAACAGAAATTACAAACAGAGAAAATATAAACAGATCAACAGACAGGTTTCTGTCTGACCATAGCAATACATACAAAGTTACCAGAGAGAGAAGCACCAACATTTGGGTTTTCAAATCTGGGGGGCTCCTTAAGGGCTACCCAGAGTCTTGTCTGGCCAAATCACCAACACTCTTCCAATGAATATGTCCCCAAAGCAAAATGCCAGCCTCAGAGCATATATATCCTGTTTAGGGCCTTGGAGCTTAGCACCTATTTAGCAAAAGGGTGTAGACCACAGGCTTAGCATCTACTTAGCAAAAGGGTGTGGGAAAGATCTTTAATCACTAGCACCATATCATATATATTGTTTCCAATCAATGACTCTTGATTCAAACAAAGGCAAGACTCAAAGACATTGGATTGTCTTAGTGCTGAGAAGCACTCCAAAACAAAAGACAGCAAAAAAGAGTCACCCTGTGTGCCATTGCACATGTACATATTATATATTTATATGTATTGTGTATGTAATGTATATATCGTATACACATACATATACATATAAAGACAGATAGATTGGCAGACAGCTTTATGCATTGTTTATCCGACTATATATCATAGCTTGGATAACAGGAATTCTTCATCCCCTTTCTCTTTCTGTGTGAATAGTTAGGCCAAACCCTTTTGAGTGACTATGAATCTCATTTAGGAAGCTCTGGAATGTTGAAGGGGTTGATAAAATCAATACAATGTCACCTAGAAACCCACAAGTAAAATACACATTTACCTGGAAACCAAAGGAAGGTAAGGATAGAGGGCTAGCGTTTTCAATAACCAGCAGACATTTATTAAACACCTACTATGTACGAGGTACTGGACACCCCAAAGAAGTTCAAATATAACAGTCCCCACCCTCAAAGAGTTTATATTCTACTGGGGGAAATGAGAAGGGGACAAAATACTAAATATCCATAGAAATTTTTACACAAAGTATCCCATGAAAACTTGACTAGGTAGAAAACACTTTCAGCACCTTTATTATGAATAAGTTTATAACCTTAGCTAACTGACACCTTTGAAAGCAGAGTCTAATAGAGCCATATTTTAATGGAAGGGGAATGGATGTTCAAGTGAGTCATCCTTATCTATAAATGAGGGTGAATTAAATGATGACTAAGGTTCCTTTCAGCTATAAATCCTATCATCCTATGAATATTGCTTGGATAATGTGGATTCTATTTTTATACCACAGCAGAGGGCCTTGAACAGCCAGAAAACAACATACAGGAGTATTTAAATGCTAATAACAATCTTGCTTGGAGAAGGGGTCTGGAGAGTCAACTGCCCCCTCTTTTTTAGCCATTAACTCTTGGAATCTTTAAGAAGTGAACAATAGAATATTAGTCTAGCTAAACCCCACTGAATAAAGACAATTTTTTGAAAGGTTAGAAATATTTAATGATAATTTGTAAATATATGCTCTTAGAAGAAATTTGCCAACTCAGCACAAATGTGCGACTCCATCAGAAAACAAATTCTAATAAATTCTTGACAGCAACTCGAAAGCCATATATATGAGAGCATTCTTGTAAAGAGTATGGAACTAGAGGCTTTGGCAGGAGGCTGTGTAAACCTTCTGACAGGAAGGATGTGGGAGTTGGGGGAGAGAAAGGAACAGGGACAGAGACACATGTTGACAGACAGACAGACAGAGAAAGAGAGAGAGAGCCACCCACAAGAAAGAAGGAGCAGAGTTGAGGCCTACAAGGACTGAGCAGAAGACCTGTATGCCCTAATATACTTCCTAATACACTGGAAGTATACACATCCAGTCTTTTTAGTTCATGTGTAATTGATTTCCTTTTTCACTAAAATCTCTATAGTTTGGTCCTCAACCAGGTGGCACAGTGGGGAGATTACTGACCTGGAGTTATGAAGACCTGAGTTCAAATCCAGATTCAGACACTTAAAAGCTGTGTAACTGGGCAAGCCACTTAACCTCTGTTTGCATCTGTTTCCTCAATTATGAAATATTAATAATAGCATCTACAACCCAGAGTTCTGAGGATCAAACAAGATTATTTGTAAAGTGCTCAGCACAGTTCTTTGCATGTAGTGGGTACTTAAATGCTTTTTCCCTTCCCTGCCTTTCCCTTCCTCATCATCCCTTGAGGATCAGAGAAAAAAAATACATTTAACATATCAGATCGAAAAGTCACCTTAGGGATTTTGTCCTTTTTTAAACAATAAGTCAGTTTTGAATCACATTGGTCCAACCTGTTAACAACAGAAAGCCACCTCCTTAATTCAGCCACATGACTCATTCCTGCCCTGCTTTCTTTGGGCTAGAGATGAATGAGGAAAAGGTGTATTATTACGTGCCCCTATTCCAATTAACTGGAAAGTAATTAGGAAACAATAGAAAATTATGGTGTTGCCATGGGAAGCTAAACAGACCAGTTCTTCACATGGGAAAAGGGAAGGGCAAAGAGGCCAAGATAATACCGAAAGAGTAAGTAAACATGGTGGCATACCTCCTTCATAATTTGGAGGGAAACAGCTCTTTTCCCTAAAGTTGACCTTGACCGGAGACTCTAATAAGTTGTAAATTCCACTTTTAATTTACCAATTAGAGTGACAGATTTGTTCAGCATTTTCCCCGTTTTTGAGTGGGTCCAATGAATTCATGCAAGTGATCATAGAAATGAATTGGGGCTAATTTTTCTTCATCCACTGTC
Organism: Trichosurus vulpecula; assembly: GCF_011100635.1. Classification (NCBI taxonomy): domain Eukaryota; kingdom Metazoa; phylum Chordata; class Mammalia; order Diprotodontia; family Phalangeridae; genus Trichosurus; species Trichosurus vulpecula. The sequence continues at coordinate 181,376,859 of NC_050573.1, read as the reverse complement.
CTGTGGGTGGGTCAGAGGGCTTCATTCTCCGAGGCTGCCATCCAAAAGGCCACAGAAAACTCACATTTTACTGTCACAAGCTCACTACTTTTCCTTTTCATTTTCTTTTTAACATGTGAGCTAAGAAAATCCCCTAAAGGCTAATTAAATGGTTTACTTTCTGCCCTCCAGTGTATTGTGCTAAATATATTTGCTACTTTGGATGTCAACAGCAACAGATACTTCTGAAAAGCTTATGCAACATTAAAGATTAAGGAAAGGAGGAGGGAAAAGCACTAAACACTTCAGCTGAATATGTTGGGTTATGCTAAACTCTAAGAAAAAAAAGATTCTAATATTGTGTAATAAACATTCCATTTAATGTTTCCAGGGAGAATATAGAAATTTGCTACTTAATCAAAGAATTTTTAATGTTTTATCATTTTATCTGGTGTTGGGGAAGAAAGGAAGGAAGAGGAAAGGAAAGAAGATATGGAGGGGAAGGAAGGAAGGAAAGAAGGAAGAAAGGAAAGAAGGAAAGAAGACCTGAGCTTGTCTCCTGCCTTGAATAAATACTACCTTTGTGACCTCGGTCAAGTTACTTAAACTCAGTTTTCTCAACTGTAAAATAAGGGGCTGGCCTCTAGTTCCACGGCTGTGATCCTATGACTATCTCAAGTATTGTCATGTGGAAGAGCGTTTGCCTTGTTTCATTTGGTCCCAGTAGTGAGAACTAGTACCAAAGGGTAGACATTGCAGGGAGACAGATTTTTGACTCAACATTAGGGAAAACATCTTAATTAGTACAGCTATACCAAAATGGAATAGGCTGCCTCAAGAGATAACGAATGCTCTGTTATTGGACGTGTTTAAGTGGAGGCTGGATGGTCACTTGTCAAGGTTGTTATAGATGAAATTCATGATGGGAGGAGGCATTGAGCCCTGGCAAATCTAAGAGTCTAGAACTCAACATTTCCTTGGTCCACAGCACTAATCTGAGAGCTGCCAAAACTACCTAGGGAGCAGGGTAACTTCCCGAAGCCTCAAAGGAAAGGTGATTCTCCAAGAGGCCTGACTAAGCTGACTTGAAGAGGAAAAATATCAGTTCCCGTTCAACCCATTCTATTAAACTTGGTGTGTGTGAGGTGTGTGTGTGTGTGTGTGTGTGTGTGTGTGTGTGTGTAGACCTTAATCGCTTGCCAGAATCCTGACTCTCAAGTTCAATGCAAATTCATTGTGAACTGTTTTTTGACAATAATTAATAATAATTTTGTTATCCAGTAGTTTCAGACTCTTTGTGGCCCCAGTTGGGGTTCTCTTGGCAAAGATACTGGAGTGGTTTCCCATTTCCTTCTCTAGCTCATTGTACAAATGAGGAGACAAACAGGGCTAAGTGACTTGCCCAGGGTCACACAGCTAGCAAGTGTCTGAGGACAGGTTTGAACTCAGGAAGGTGAGTCTTCCTAACTCCAGGCCCAGCGCTCTATCCACTGCACTACCTAGCTGCCCTATAAAAATAACTATTATAATAGCTAGCATTAATTAAGCAACTATAATGCGCCAGGTACTATGCTAAGTAGTAGCACTTTACAAATATTACCTCGTTTGCTCTTTACAACAACCCTGGAAGATAAATACTATTATTATCCCTATTTTACAATTGAGGAAACTGAGGCAGACAGAGGCTAAGTGACTTGCCCAGGGTCATACAACTAGTAAGTATCTGAGGCAGGATTTGAACTCAGGTCTTTCTGACTCCAACTCCCAGTGCTTCACCCACTCAGATACCTTAAAAAAAATTACAATATTTCCATTAAACCATATTGGTATAATTTCTAGCTTAGGGGATGGTCCTGTCAAAGCTCATTTTGAACCTCGTTCTTAGTTTTTAAGGAAATGTCTCAAGCTAATTGGTGCTCCTTAGCTTACTCTGGTAAATATTAGCAATTCCTAAGGGAACTTTCATGTGAACCTTGAGTAATTTTCTGAAAACTCAGCACCTCATAGACTCTCAATGATTATGGAGCATCAGGTCCTTCTGGAAATAAGATAGATGTGGCTGGCATTTGTCATTTGGTTTGGGGTTATTGTAGGCAAGGAGATCGGGCAGTAGCAGTCAAACCTTCATGACTCAACAGGCTTCATTAGCCACACCACTCTTCAGAACCTTACCACTGCAGTCCTTGGTCAAAAAGAGGCTCTCCAGGCCCCCACCTCATCTCCATCTTACTGGAAGCTATAAGCCCAGCCTCCTTTAGAGCTACAATCAAAGGAGGGCATTAGGAACTCCGTCCCAGGGTGTTGAAATTTAAAAGGCATCGATGACCCTTGTGCTCCTTTAGCAGATAGAGACAACTAAGCTTAGAACATTGTTAGCAAGAATGAGTACTTAAAACAATTAAAAAAGAAAAAAGTTGAAAAAAATTAAAAAAGAAACTTAAAACCCTTCTCCCTCCCTCCCACCAAAGTTCTGCTTCTTCTCTGGCCTACTCCTTTCCTTCGGTGATGGCCTCCACATCTCTTTTGCAATACGAATGACCTCCTGTTCTTATCAGGGACCTCGGCTTGTCCCAGATACAGCTCATAAGTGTCAGAGGTGGGATTTGAATCTATGTTCTCTGACTATAAAGCCAGTGCTTCTTCCATTCTACCAAATTATTAACTTAAATATTTTGCAATAGAAAGAAAGCCCCCATCTACATAAAAATATTTATAATAGCAAAGAACTGGAAACAAAATAGATGCACATCAGTAGGGAATGACTAAACAAACTGTGGTACATGAGTGTGATAGAGTATTACTGTGATGTTAAAAAAAATGTATACGAAGACTACAGGGAGACTTGAGAAAGAAGATTTCTATTAACTGAAGCAATGTGAAGTAAGCAGAACCAGGAAAACAATAAACATGATAACGCAAATGGGGTGAACAACAAAAAACAAAAACTGAACACTGTGTAATTATACATGCTGACCATGCTTGACTCCAAAGGAGAGCTATTCAGTCCTCCTTCCTTCCCTTCTTCTCAGAAATGGGGGGGGGGGGAGCTGTTTATGCCAAATACAGTACATATTGTTGTATTAGACTGTTGTTTTCATTACTTTTGCTGAGTTGCTTTTTTTGTCCATTTGCTTTCTATTTTATTAGAAATAGCTCTCTAGGTAGATGGGGGAGGCGTGTCTGTGTGTGTGCACATATATTGTATGTATATAAATCTATACACATACTTATATATACACACAAATACATGTATTTATACATACACACACTTATATATATATATGCTCATCTAAATAAAGATGATGTAAAAACAAAAAATTATCAATAAAATCATTTTTTAAATTTCAATATGTTGATTTGTGTTTTGTTTCTACGTAGATGCTTTTTTCCTTGGGAATCCTGAAGAACAGACTGTCACCAGTGCCCATGCACGGGTGCCTATACATACAGCTCTCACATGTTTCCGTTGTATAACCACTGCTAAAAATGTTTGACTCCAATCCTCCTGGCATTTCATACACCATGGCCTGAATCCTAAGTACACACATACACTAATCCCTCATATTGATTTCATTAATTCCTGGCAACAATGTTGGGGAAGATGCAATTAATAGAAAGGAGATCAGTGGAGCAGGGGCTTATCCAGGATATAGAATATCTCCTTGGCCCCAAAGTGAAGGGTCCTTATGTTACTGTCTTGGGGCAGAGTGACTCAGGGAGAGCGCCAGAAGGGATTTGGAAACATCTTCTACCATTTTGAGTCCTAAAAGACCTGGAGTTCATAGTGTATCTCTTATATCCCCATCCCAAACCACCTTCACTGACCTTTTTTAGATCCTATTATTACGTGATATATTTCATTCACCAGGCAACAGGGTGATGCAGTGGATAGAACACTAGGCCTAGAATAAAAAAGACCCGAGTTCAAATCCAACCTCAGACATATACTAACTGTGTGGCCCTGGACAAATCTCAACCTCTTTGCTTTAATTTCCTCAACTGTAAAATGCAAAAAGTAACAGCACCTGCCTCACAAGGTTGTTGTGAAGGTCAAAGGGCAGAGGGCCTGACACATAGTAAGTGCAATTTAATATTTATTCCCTCCACCTTCCCTTTCCTCCCCCTCCACCCACTGCACCAAAGAGCATGCTACTAACTAGTTTCCTGATCCTATTTAGTAATAAAGCTGTCAATCCCAAGCTCACGGTAGTGGTTGAAGATTCCATGGACCACCCATTATAAGAAGTAGGTACTTGGAGTTATCACCAAGTTCTCTCCTCTCTCTCTCTCTCTCTCTCTGTCTCTGTCTCTCTCTCTCTCTCTCTCTCTCTCTGTCTCTCTCTCTATCTCTGTCTCTTCTCTCTCTCTCTGTCTCTCTCTCTATCTCTGTCTCTGTCTCTCTCCTCTCTCTCCCTCTCTCTCTGTCTCTCTGTCTCTCTCTCTCTCTCTCTCTCTCTCTCTCTCTGTCTCTGTCTCTCTCTCTCTGTCTGTCTCTCTCTCTCTTCTCTCTCTCTCTCTCTCTCTCTCTATGTCTCTGTCTCTCTCTCTCTGTCTGTCTGTCTCTCTCTCTCTTTCTCTCTCTCTCTCTGTCTCTCTCTCTCTCTCTATGTCTCTGTCTCTCTCTCTCTTTCTCTCTCTCTCTATGTCTCTGTCTCTCTCTCTCTGTCTGTCTCTCTCTCTCTCTCTCTCTCTCTCTCTCTCTCTCTCTCTCTATGTCTCTGTCTCTCTCTCTGTCTGTCTGTCTCTCTCTCTCTTTCTCTCTCTCTCTCTGTCTCTCTCTCTATCTCTGTCTCTGTCTCTCTCCTCTCTCTCCCTCTCTCTCTGTCTCTCTGTCTCTCTGTCTCTCTCTCTCTCTTCCCTCAGCAGGGCTCCTTTGGTGGGTGGCAAGATTTGTCTCCTAAGTCTAGGTGTTTACTGTAGTTTTATCCAGCCAGATTCTTGACTTGGCTCCCACCCATTTATGAAACTCCACCCCCATCCCATCCTCTGGGGCATTTGAATGGAATTCACAAAGGCATGCATACAGTTCTTTCATCATTCATTCCTTTATTATAAAAGAATGAAACAAAAACATTAAAGCTTCCAGGCTTATTATACATTATCCCTTCTCATACACACATGTACACACCTGTCAGACTAGCCTGCTCAGTTCTTCATATACTTGTCTATCTATGTCCCACCTTCATGCCTTTGCCCTCTCTCATTCCCCCAACCAGGATGCAGTCCCTCATCATCTTTGCTTTTTAGAATCTCTAATTTCCTCCAAAACTCAGCTCAAGTCCTTTCCTGATTCCACCGCTCCTCACCCCCACCCCCAGCTGCTCTGTCCTTCTCTCTCCCCTCTCCCAACGAAATTGTATTAATTTTGTACATCCTTTTATGAGTATGTGTTGTCTCCCCTAATAGAACATAAGTTCTTTGAGGGCAGGAATGGTTTCATTTTTGTCTTTGTATCCCCAGAACCTAGCATAGTACTTGGCACACAGTAGGTGCTTAATAAATGCTTGCTGATTTCTTGATTGATTGAAAGTAAGCATGAGGAATCCTCTCATATGAGAGAGCAGCAAACCCTCTTTGTCTTCAGACAAGCCAAATCCTAAGGCCCAAAGGAGCATAGCTTTGGGCCCTGGGCCTGGCTCATATGCAAGGAACCCACAACCTCACTATAAAATCACTATTAAATCTTATATCATGAGCGTGGCTGGAGGAGAAGACGCAGACTGACTCTGTGCCAATTTGCATATTTTTGTCCTGTCCCCTCTTGCATCCATCTGGCTCATGTCTGATCCACACCCCCCACCCCCACCCAAAGCCCTCTTCCACCTCTACCTCTACCTCCACAAAACCATCCTATGGCCTCATTCCCTTCTCATCCCTTCCCCCAGACTCCTACTTGTACAGTCAAGGGCACGTCTCTGCCCTGTTTTAGGCATGGCAAGGAAGCTGCATCAGAGGCAGCTGGTGGCTTTGTACACAGAGCACTGAGCCTGGAGTCAGGAAGACCCGAGTTTGTCTGGCCTCAGACACTAGCTATGTGACCCTGGGAAAGTCACTTAAATGCCAATTATCTCAGTTTCCTGAACTGTCAAATGCGAATAACAGTAGCACCTACCTCACAGGATGTTTGAGAGGGTCAAATGAGATAATATTTTTTGTAATAATGCCTAGCCCAGTACCTAGCACATAGTAGGCACTTAATAAATGTTTCTTGCCCTTTCCTTCCCCTGCCTTTTCCCTTGCTACAATAGGACGGCAACAGCCTTCATTAAGCTTAAGTGAAAATCCATATCCATTCTGGAAGCAAAGTTGAATACATTTCTGATTTCTCATTTTTAAACTGCCAGCTTTCCTTCTAAGTTTGCTTTCATTAGCATACAAAAATGGTAGAATAAAGGAGGGGCATGTAGAAGTACCATAGTCATGCTGGGCTGGGCTGGTAAGAGTGTTTATAAGACTGATTAAAAAAAAAGAAAGAAAGAAACCTCACCATCCATTTGTAAAGTTCTACTGCATTATTAAATATACTGGAATTTACAATATAAGCCAGTAGAAAAAAAATCCCTTTTATCTAATAAGCTCAGAGTGGTTTATAAGCATTGCCATTAATCCTCAGAACAGCTCTCGGGGATAGCGAGGTAGATATTGTCATCACCATTCTGTGGAGGGTGAAACTGAACCCCAATGTTCCACAGCTCATCAAGAGTGGACACCAGATGGTACCCCACCCCGTGTGCTATGTAGATGAATTGTTAATGAATCTGTTAATAATGAAAACACAAGTTGTCAGCTTCCAGGTCAGGCCCTGTCTGATTCCCTGCACAATCTTTTTTTTTTTTTTTTAATATCTAACTTCTACTCAGCTGTAGCCACAGGGAAGGAAGACTTATCAGTGGATGAGAAAGGGGCACAAGTCAGGGGATGTGGCTATTGCCCAATCACTTGCTATTTTCCTAGAATCATAAAATGGGAAAAGACCTCAAATACCACATAGTCCAACTCTCCCATTGTGTAGAAAGGAAAAATGAGCTTCAGAGACATTAAATCATCTGCCTATGGTCACACAGCTAGCTTAGTGTTATAACTGGAAGTAAAATCCCAAGCTTCTAAAAACAGTCCTATGTTTTGTTTTGTTTTTCCATCAGGACACATGGCCTCTCTATTTTGAAAGTGACAAGGTTCATTCCCCCCCACCAACAAGCTAAGTGCTTTGGGGGAAAAACATTCCTTCTCGACAGGAAACAGTTGAGATTAGTCTCTATTTTGGTATAGTCTGTAGTAATTGAACAGACTCTGCAAGGAGATAGTCTCAATGACATTGTGATTTTTCAAATGTCAAAACACACAAAGATCAGGCAGTTAGGTGGCTCATTGAGTAGAGCACCGGCCCTGGAGTCACGAACACCTGAGTTCAAATCCGGCCTCAGACACTCGACACACTTACTAGCTGTGTGACCTTGGGCAAGTCGCTTAACCCCAATTGTCTGGCCTTCCCCCCTCAAAAAAAGCAAAAAAAAAAGACACGCAAAGATCAGCAAATTAAAATTAAATCTCAGGTGGGTTGGAGAAAACTGTCAAGTTAAAACAACGACCACAAGAAGTCTTGTTCACCCAGCAGGGAAGCATGTAGTCCGTATGTGTTCTTTTCATTGTCTGTGATCCTGAATACTCTCTTCATCCTCCTTGTCTGGATCATCCCCTCTCCCCTGCCCCCTAAGCATGGGGGTTCGCCAAGATTCCATCCTGGGCTATCTTCTCAGCTGTCTGTTCTCTTTCTCTCGTTGATTTTCCTCATTGGCTCAGCTCCCTTAGGGTCAATAACCATCTATAGACAGATGATTCTATAAATCCAGCCTTAATCTCTCCCCTGAAGTACAGACCTGCATCACCAACTGTCTGCTCCATCTAGATGTCCCATCTGCATTTCAAATACAACGCGTCCAAAACGGAACTCATTATCTTTTCCCCCTAAGCATGCAAGTCCTCCAAGTTTCCCTTTTTAATTGCAAGGGCACCACTATCCTGCTGGTGTTCCAGGTTTGCAACTTCAAAGTCATGTTTCACTCTTTCTTCTTCCTCATCCTTCTTAGTGTACTTTGCTTCTTTCCTGATATACTATCTCTGCCTTTCCCATTAGAGGATAATGGTATGTGAGTGTGTGTGTGTGTGTGTGTGTGTGTGTGTGTGTGTGTGTGTGTAAGGGCTTCCTGAACCCTTTTCAGGGCTACTTTCCACCTTTGGTGTCCGCCTGGCACTCAACTCTCACCTGTGACTCCAAGAAGCTGTAGCGTATGCAGCAGCCACACCCTGGTAAAACCATCTCAGCAGATGGGCTAAACCAGGTTGAGGGTAACTGACAGGCCTCAAACCTATAGGTGAGTTAGGGGGATTTCTACCCCAAGCACGTGAGGACCTTCTCCAGTGGAATGGGTGGATGAAAACAAGCTGAAGCAGGCACTGGGGTGGGGCGGTGCTGAGAGTTTGGTCAGACACTGAAGATGCCAAGGTCATCCACTGTATCCTAAACCATCGCCAGGCATCTTAACTTTTTTTGTCTTGCACCAGACTTCCATAACTCTAGAAGAAAGAGTGAGGCTGACTACTCTGTGTAACTCTGCCTCACTCAAATCTAATTCATGCACTAGTCATCACCCATGATGCCATTGGTCCCCTTCGAAAACAAAGGACAAACAACATGTGTGTGTGTGTACATATATACAGTTGTTAAATATTGTCACTTCTAATCCAACCCATCTGATCCATCCATCCCTTTTTTTCCACTCGCAATGCAACTACAAGTATAGACCTTTATTACATCTTCCTCAGACTATTATGACATCCTCCTGGCTGTTCTTCTTGCTTCCAGTCTTTCTTCTCTTCAATCCATTTACCACAAAGGACAAAAAAAAAATTTCTAAACATGTTACTCCCTTATTAGTCAATAAACATTTATTAAACACCTACCGTGTGCCAGGCACTGGGGGTGCAAAGAAAAGCAAAAAACAGTCCCTGCCCTTGAGGAGCTCATAATTTAATTTAAAAATTTAATATAAAAATAAAAATTTAATAAAAAAGGACAACATATATAAAGGTAAATTATATATAGTGTATGTATATATATATATACTCATATATACATATACAACAATATATGTCCATGTATACACATACACATATGTATAAAGATGATTATATAAAAACAAAATATATCAATAAAAACATTTTTAGAAATTTAAATATATATTCATATATACATATACAACAATATATATCTGTGTATACATATACACGTATGTATACAGGTACATCTATACACATGTCTAGATAAAGATTATATAAAAATAAAATACATCAATAAAATCATTTACAAAAATTTAAATATGTCAGATCGTGTTTTGTTAATACATACAAACTTTATTCCTTGGGAACTCTGAAGAACAAGGTGTCATCAGTGCCCATGCATGGGTGCATACACATACAGCAATGTGTTTCCATTGATCACCTCTGCTAGCAATGTTTGACTCCAGTCCTCTCGGCATGTCATACACCATGACCCTCCTCTGTCTCTTTGATCCAGGCACGCTCTCCCCACTGCTCTAGCTACCTGTGTGCTACTCAGCTCCGCAGTTGGGCCCTGGGCCTGGCTCATGTCCAAAGAACACACCACCTCACTATAAAATCTTACATCACGAAAGAGGCTGGAGAGTAAGACTCAGATTGACTCTGGGTCAATTTCCATTTTTTTATCCTGTCCCATCTTGGCCTTCATCTGGCCCATATCTGATAAGCTCGTAGCCATGTCTGATCCACCCCCTCTGAAAGGATTACAAACTTGTCCTCCCTCAGGCACATTGATGATGAGAGTCTCCAGGTTTTCATAAAATTTTTCTTTGATCTCCTCAGGGTTCATCACGATGGAGCATGTGCACTGATGATGGTGGCATGGCACTTTCCTGCAAATGGCAATTGTATTGTCATGAGCCTGTCATTCACTCCTTTTGTGGGGCATACAAGCTTGTTGATTAGATTAGTTTTGATTGCAAAACCTATGCCAGCTTCATGGCACTCTCTATCACTGTGGTCATTCCCAAAAAATGTGTATCCAGCTCTGACTTTGGTGACTGGTCTTCATTCACCAGACTTGTTTCACTCAAGGCTGCTATCTGGATGTGATACTCTCACAACAAGAGCTATTGGGCTTTCAGGTCTACTGGATTTCATGTTATCCACAGGCATGCACATATTCCATCTATCTATGGCAAGTAGAATCATCCTTACAAAAGGTTTTATGCTTTTTGTGTGTTTTGGCCACTGGGTGGGATCCTTGACTGCTGTGGTAAACAAGCCAGGGTTGGATGAAACAGAAATTTTTAGAGCACCTTTTCTAGCCCCTTCCTCACACCAGGAGATGACCAGTGTAGTCCTTAAAAAAGGCTGCTCAGATATCCGGGGGCTGTTGAATCCTACTTCTGCTTCAGTCTAGTAAAAAGACAGTACTATGGCCTAGGCCGCCTGTGTGCAGGGTTGTAACTACAGCTCCCGGTGTATCCACAACTGGGGCTTTATCTGTCACCACAGGATTTTGAGGTAGGTAAAAATGACAAAATGGTATAGGTGATATTTTTTGACTCACATACAAATTGAATTTAAGTGAGACAGACATGTTCAAAGTCATGGACCTCATTCTGTCTTCCAGAGTCATCAAAGTCCAGTGGCAAAAAAAAAGTCAAGACAATTGGCCATGGCCCATGATGCAGTGAATGACCTTGGTGTCTTCAATGTCTAACCAAGCTCTAAGTGCTCCACAGCACCTGTTACAACCATCTTCATGGCTATTGGAACAAATTGTTCTCACCTGCCCATTCCACCTGGGGAAATCTTCACATGCTTGGGGTATACAAACCTAATTCACCAACATGTTTGAGGCCAATCAGTTATCCTCAGCCTGGTTTAGTCCATCTGCCAAAATGATTTAGCAGAGTATGACCACTGTGAATGTTACCACTACTTGGAGCCACAGATGAGAGTTGGGTGAATCAACTGGACACCAAAAGTGGAAAGCAGCCCTACAAAGGGCTTGGTAGCCCTCACACCAGAGATACTAATCTTCCCTGAATAAACCCACATTCCAAAAAGTCTCAAAAATTCTACAGTCCCAAAAAGGACTTTGGGAATACATGAAGAATGAAAGTGAGGAAAGAAAGGTCCTGGAGACACTGGCTTAAAACACACACACGCACACACACACATATTATTTTTAGAAGTTGCTGGAAAAGGGAGAATATTTGCAATGAAAGTAATGGCACTAGAAAAATTTTAATGAATGAATGTCTTAGCCTCCCATGCTCACAAAAAAAAAAAGCCCATGAGTTTTTATTCTTCAAAAAAAATCTTCCTAGCCTTAGTAAAGATTACAGGGAAATGCCCTCAATGATATATTGAAAGCACCTTCCAAAATCATCCAATTTATCTCCATAGCAGATTTTAGGCAAGGAAAGGTCATGTGACTCATTAATTATTAGGAACATATCAGTCATCATTCTTTGATTTTAAAAAGCAACTTATTTATATAGCAATATACAAAGTTCCTTCCTCCTTTTCCTTATATTGTAAGGTAATATGCAAGCAACTTTAGTGCCTTAAACATATTAGGTACTTTATTTAGGTGATTTTTAATTGAATTATGCCCATTTTACAGATTAGGAAAATAAGCTTCAAAAGAGGTTAAAGGACTCCTCTATAGTTACATATCTAGAAAGATATGAACATTTGTGATGGTCAGAATAATAAACCATAACTAGCAATTGTATTGCTGGCAGGTATATATAAAAAAGGAAAGAATATAGAACAAAGACAAAGGTAAGACCCAGATGACTTCTTCTAGCTCTTTTGTTCATGCTCTTAAATTTACTTGCATGTCCATCAGGAAAGATTATGGGAACTGAAAAAAACAGTTCTTGTGAGATTTCATTGTGTGGAATACCTAAAATGAGCTTTGTGGATGTAGACTAATAATCAAGTATTTAACAAAAATTAAAAGGAATTTTCCAGTCCTAAACAACGTAGTTGGCTGGAGTCAAGAAATTTAAGAAAAAAATGTCAATAATAAAAATAACCTGAGGCTTCTACTGGCTGCCTGCTTGAGTGCTTGTGGCTTTTAGCCCTCAACTTTGTTCTAAAACAGTTTTAGCTCTCTGTTGCCAGAGAGACTTACTAGCCACTATACCACAGAAAGTCCTAAAAAGACTGAATAGCTGAAGACCAGAATATGATAATAGACAGCAGCTCAGCAACCAGACCACCACTAAAGAAATCCAGCAGACATGACATGATGGAGAACAGAGATGATGTAGCACCTGGCCGAGAACAGAGAGAAGCACAGTGACATCACCAGAAGATGTTGGTAGCTCTGAGGCATAAGAGGTATCATAAGTTGGCCCAGACACATATTTTCCTAATACATGTATGGCTCCTCATGCCTATTACCTGCCTGCCTACACGTATTCCATATTGTATACCCTATGTGTATGTGGTACGTGTGATGTGATCCATGTATTTCGCTGCATATATACCCTCCCCCATTGGTGATATAGTAATCTGTGGAAGAATGGACCTCATTGTACCTTGTTGCTGTTTGACCAAATGTTTTTAGCCTTGAGTTAATGTGTTCTCTGGCCTTATAAAAGTGAACATATTGTTGGGAGGTCATAAGCTATGGTTCCAAGTACAAGTTGACTCAGAAAGTAGCTTGAACACAGAGTAACTTTCTGTGGTCCTATATATGATGGAGGTCCCAGGTGCTATACAAATATTGGAGCCAAGATAGGAGCTCAGGTCTTGACAATGAGTTCAGTGTTCTTTCCTCTAGACCTCACTAGGAGCTGGTATCATCATCGTCATCATCATCATCATCTTGACAAACTGGTAATCAAATATGAGCCTAGGTCTTCATTTTTCACTTTGTATCAATTACATCATGTTTTTTGAGAAAGATCAAAGAGGAATACCTTGGATATGGAAATTCCAAGTTAAAGTTGCCACTATGGCTGCCCAAATGAGTGAATAGAATAGACACTTGTTCTGGTTATACCATAATGTTGAGGGGGAAGAGGAAAGGAGTGAAGAAGGGGACACCAAGTACAAAATTCTCCTCTTTAATGAACATGACCAGAGCTAGTTAACCACCCGTCATTAATTCAGGTCAGTGTAAAAACAGAAAAACAAAAAAGTCTAATGATGGGAAATTTCCATTTAGGTGGAAAATACACAGATTCAAATAAAATAAAGACTTCACATACAGCTTAAGGGATAAAGTTTGTTGGCCAGAAGTTTCAAATTACTGTCTCTGCCTTAGTTCAAGTTGTAACTCAAGATGCAGTAACAGCAATCTGATGGACTTCTTATATGTTAGTGTTAAAGGGATGTTGACAAGTTGGTTGATCCCATGGAGTTTTGTCTCCACAAGGGAAGCTGCATCCCATTTAAGCAAGAGAAGTACCTCATTTTGTTTGTAATGTGTCTTTCCCAATATTCATTCAATAACCACTCATGAAATGTCATACTGTACTGTACATTTTACCAGGAGAGATGCAAATAAGACTTTGCCCACTATGTAAGGCATCAGAAGCCTTTTCTCCTTCTAGGTGAGCAAGTTGTTTTATTAGTACTCAGGGTGGAACGTGAGGATCTCAGAGAGTCCAGGCTACCACTAACAGGAACATATAAGCCATTCCCTAAGCATAGCCCCAAAATTTGATTAGGGGATTGTTATAAGACATCAAACCATGCTAATTCTCAGAAGCATCTTGGCAAGTCAATATCTAGCTAGTAAGACATTTGATAGGGAGAGCTTCCATTTTGTGGGTGCTTGAGACAAACATTTTATCTTTATTCTTTTTGTTCAGCATAGAAAAGACGAGCAGCTTTTTGTCATAAAGGTTCTATCTGCCGGTTAGCAGCTTTCTAAAAGCATTTGGTGTCATCATCATCATTCACTGCCCTAGAGGCCCCTGTCTCAGGACAAACATTCTTGTTGCTATGGAGACTCACGATCGACTAAACAAGAGTTACCATTGACTCACAGTTCAGCCCTGGAATCTGAAACAAGGAAAGCTGTCATGACCTGGTCCTCACTTATCTGCCATTTAGAGGTGTGTATTTACAAAGGATAAAGCATCACATAAGAAAGACATCCAGGCTGATGTCTGACTATCCTCCCCCTCCTCTCCGAGTCTCTAGGATTATGATCCAGATGTTATGGGACCACAGAGCTAAAGTCGTTTGGGCATCTGACAACACCTCGGGAAATTTTGAAAAAAAAAAAAAAACAATGACTGCCTTAATTGATCACTGTTAGAATCCTAAAGTCTTGGGATTCTCAAAGCAATTCAGACAGATGCCATGGTTACAGATGCTCAAAGGATTATTGCATCCCCTCTTTTACCAGTTTTTAGAGACAACAACAGCATGGTATAATGGAAACAGAGATGGATTTGCAGTCAAAGTCCTAGCTTCAAATCTTGGCTCTTCTGCTTATGAACTATGTACCCTAGGGAGGGTTACTTAGCCTTCCTGGGACTCAGTCTCCTTGTTAGTAAAATGAGGTGGGTAGATGACCTCTATAGTCCCTTTCAGCTCTGAATCCTGCCTGGCGCATAATCAGCACTATATAAACGTTAGCTATTATCGCTGTTCCTGTTTATTACCATTATTATAATCATTATCATCTTTGGCCATAACCCTAAGTTTCCATTTGCAGCAGTAACTGGGAACCTGGGCACCCCGAACTCTGCCAAATGATGGTCACATGTCCGGAAAGATGACACACTCTAGACTTCTTTTCAGTAAAAACAAAATATTCCACAGCCAAAATCAACCTTCCTCAATGTTCGTTAGACTGTCATTTGATAAATACCTGTGATAGGCAGAGCTCTGCTCTGGGGGGGAATAAAGCATAAAGCTATGTCTCTGCCTTGGAGAAAAATCCCATACTCGATAATCTTTCTTATCTATTATTTTGTCCGTGTCAGGCAGTGGTGAAATCGCCTTTTCTCTCTGTTTAGAAGTCCTGTAGAAGTCCATTTCAGTGCATCTTGAGAAGCCACGTTCAGGTATGGCTGAGATTTTTGTAACTCCAAGTTCCATCGGATCCAAATTTGCATACAATCACGTGTATGACAGTTACTAAGGGTCCCTTCAAAGCAAATTAAGGAACAACCCAAACACTGGCTTCAAAGTTCAAAGAACTGGGGCTGAGAAAGGGAAATTAGAGCATTCTAATTGGAAAAAGAGAATTATAGCTTCATGTTGTCATCATAGAGATACGCTAACGTGGCTGGGCATTTTTTACTTTTGTCTTTTTGCTTCTAACCATAAGTCAAGAAGAGTCAACACACATTTATTAATCAATTAATAAATAGTTATTAAGCACCTACTATGTGCCAGGCATTGTGCTAAGCACCACAACCACCAAAAGAGGCAAAAGCAGCCCCCGCCCTCGATGAACTCACAATCTAATGAGGGAAATAACTTGCAAACAAATACATACAAAACAAGCTATATGCAGGATAAATATGAGATAATTAACAGGGGGAAGGCACTAGAATTAAGAGGGGTGGGGAAGGCTTCCTGCAGAAGGTGAGATTTGAGTTGGGACTGTAGGAAGCCAGGGAGGTCAGTAGTCAGAGCAGATGAGAGAGAGCGTTAGAGGGATGCAGGGCAGCCAGAGAGGATGCCCAGAGCCAAGAGACAGAGCGTCTTTTCTGTGGAACACCCAGGAGTCCAATGTCTCGGGATCAAAGAGTATGTCTTGAGGAATAAGGTGAAAGAAGACTGGAAAGGAAGGAAGGGGCTAGGATATGAAGAGCTTTGAATGCCAGACAGAGCACTTTGTATTTGATCCTGAAGGGAATAAGAACAGTTCAGAAGAAATTCAGTATTTCATTTCAAGGCTGTCTTGTTTATCTGTGTTTCCTTCCATTCTCTTTGGTGCATTTTTAAAATGCTTCAATGACCCTCTTTTCTTTTGTCTTTTTTTTGCAATGTTAGCTCTCCTCTCTTCCTCCTCTATCTGCCTCTCCTCCAAACACAGAAAGAAAAAAATCCCTGTAACAAATATAGTCAAGCAAAACAAATTCACAATTTGCCATGTGCAAAGATTATGTTTCATTCTTCACCTTGAGTTCTTCACCTCTCTTTCAGGTGATGGATAACACACTTCATCATTAGTCTGCTGGAGTCACCATTGGTCACTGCACAGATCAGAGTTCTTCAGTCTTTAAAAGCAAGCTCCTCCTCATTTTACAGATATAGAAACTGAGGCCTGGTGAGGTTAAAAGTAGATGCTCAAGGTCACACACATAATAAGTGGCAGAAGTAGTTTTAGAACCCAAGTCCTAGATTCCATTCTTTCTATTCTATCACATTAGAGTCCTCTCAGACCTTGCTGAGATAATTCCTGCCTCCATTTATAATTACCTCTTGCCTCTGGCTTTTTCAGTTTGAGACAGACCCATCTGGCTTTGATCTCTGTTTGAACTACAATCTTGACCTCCTACCCACACAGTAAAAGACTCTAGCATACCTCATCCTCAGTATAGGCAACCCCAAACATTCTGTTCCCAGTTCCTCAAACTATAAGAATACCATGGATAGTACTTTAGCAACCCTCGAGAGACCCCAACACCTTGCAGTGATGGGGCTGAGGGGAACAATAGATATGCATTTGTCATTTCAGAGATCCGTAGCACTTGCCACAGAATAAGATTTCTGTCCCAAGGATAGATTACTATACCATGCTTGGGGAATGTCTATATTATAATACAATCATAATCTTCCACCATGGAAATTTGTGAGCATAGATTTGTAAGACCATACTACACCATGCTTGGGGAATATCTATATTGTAATATGATCCCAATCTTTCACCATGGAAATTTGTGAGCATAGATTATAATACTATACTATACCATGCTTGGGGAATGTCTATATTGTAATATGTCACAATATTCCACCATGGAAATTTGTGAGCATAGATTATAATACCATAGGAAATCTATAAAGAATTCAGCACGACCTATAGGAAGGAAATCTGGCAATAAAATAAGCTATATAGCTCCTAAGGGCAGCTAGGTATCTCAGTGGATAGAACACCAGGCTTGGAGTTAGGAAGGCCAGCATTCAACTATAAAATGAACTGGAGAAGGAAATGGCAAACTACTCCAGTATCTGCCCTTGAGGAGCTTACACGGTGGGGGGAAAGGTGGAAAATTCAACATTTACACACACACACACACACACACACACACACACACAGTACTTGGGGATGATGAGAACACTATCACCTAGAGGCATCAAGATGGGATTCTACA
The DNA here is from genome assembly GCF_011100635.1 of Trichosurus vulpecula. NCBI lineage: Eukaryota > Metazoa > Chordata > Mammalia > Diprotodontia > Phalangeridae > Trichosurus > Trichosurus vulpecula. Next base: position 181,359,514 of record NC_050573.1, on the reverse strand, counting down.
GATGGTGCTATTTGAGGCTAAATTTTGAAGGAAACTATGGATTCTAAGGGACAGGTAAGGAGGGAGTCCATTCCAGGTATAAGAGACAACTGGTTCAAAGACATAGAGATAGGGCCTTTATGATTTCTTTAGCCTCTATTAATCTCTGTCTTGTCAGGGCACCTACTATATATACATGTATATATAGTAGGTGCCCTGACAAGACAGAGGTTAATATATACATATGATATATATACATATATTATATATATACACATACATATAGAGATAGAGATGGAGATGGAGATGGAGATGGAGATGGAGATGGAGATAGAGATAGAGATAGAGATAGAGATAGAGATAGAGATAGAGATAGAGATAGAGATAGAGATAGAGATAGAGATAGATGGAGACGGAGACGGAGACGGAGACGGAGACGGAGACGGAGACGGAGACGGAGACGGAGACGGAGATGGAGATGGAGATGGAGATGGAGATAGAGATAGAGATAGAGATAGAGATAGAGATAGAGATAGAGTCTGCACAGTTACAGTCTCTGATTGCTTTGTATGCATTATTTCTCTTTCCTAACTAGCAGGCAGACAGTGTTTAAGCCTCTGCTGTTTCCCCCACAGTGAAGGGTACATCCTAATAAAAGATGGTCAAATCTGGGAAAAAACCTTTGAGATCGTCTAGACCATACTGTCATTTCAAATGTAATAATAGTAACACATTTATATGATGCTTTGAAGTTGACCAAGCACTTTCCCAACAATTAATACCCAAAAAAGGAGATCAAAGAGGATGCCAATCACTGTTGCCCCATATGTGTACTTTCTCATCTTTATAAAATCTTTATGAGAATGATCTGTGCATATGCTATAGTATACTAAGGATAGCCTAAATGAACATATAAGAGGAAAATAATCAGGCTTTCACAATTTTATATAGCAGATCGCCTCTTGGAAGTCACCTGAGTGAATGAGAGATCATAGGATCCCAGATTTTGGGCCGTAGGAGAGTTTTGTTGTCAATCAGTCATTCAGTGGTGTCCTATTCTTTGTGACCCTCATGGACCATAGCACGCCAGGCCTTTTCTATCCTCTGCTATCTCTCAAAATCTGTCCAAGTTCACGTTTGTTGTTTCTATTATATTATCTATCTATCTCATCCTCTACCAGCCTCTTTTTCTTTTGCCTTCAATCTTTCCAATGGATTCTGTCTTCTTATTATATGGCCAGAGTATTTAAGCTTCAGCTTTGGTATTTGTCCTTCCAATGAATAGTCTGAATTAATTTCTTTTAAGTATTGACTCACTTGATCTCCTTGCTATCCACGGGACTCTCAAAAGTCTTCTCTAGAGTCACAATTCAAAAGTGTTGACTCTGCAGTGGTCAGCTTTCCTCATAATCCAACTCTCATGCCATATATTGCTACTGGAAAAACCCTAACTTTGACTATACAGACCTTTGTCAGCAGGGTGATAGTATGCCGTCCAGATTTGCCATAGCTTTCCTTCCAAGGAACTTTTAATTTCATGGCTGCAGTTGCCATCTGCAGTGATCTTTAAGCCCAAAAATATAAAATTTGACACTGCTTACATTTCTGCTCCCTCTGTTTCCCAAGAAGTAATGGGGCCAGTTGCCATTTAGAGGCCATCTAATTCAATTCCCTCTTTTACAGATGAGGAAACTGAGGCCCAGAGACACTAAGTGACTCGCCCACCAATGGTAAAGTAGGATTTGTACCCAAGTCTTCTGTCTCCACATTCAATGTTCTTTCCACCATTCCAAAGATCTCACTGGGATATTTATTACAAAAAGGAATTGATTCCATATGGGGAAATGCAGCCTTAATGGCTCCCTTCTAATAACGGGTTTCTCGTGCATATTTAAGATCATACGAGACTCCATAATAAACGTAACCACAGACATAATTGTTTACCAGCTCTATGATTATTATTTTTAAACAAGACATGATTCTAGGAAGGTCCCAGGGAGGCCATGTAAGGTCCAAATGTCAAAAGGATTCCCTGCACATCAGGACGACCTGAATATTCTCCTGTTTGGGGATGATATTGTGCTGACGGCATCAAGCCTCAGAACATTAGAGGACTTCCTCAATGAGATCTATGATTACTTCAAAAGAAATTATCTTAACCATACATACAGTGAAAACCAAATAGATAGAATATGTCTAGAATATGGCAAGCAGTTGGCTGGCCAATTCATTGAGTCAGAACATCAGAATATATATTTTAGAAAGGCACTTCATATGTATAATGAGTTGAGCCCAAAAATGAATGGGGAGAAGAGATCCAGTAGTGCTTGATGGCACTTGGGAAATTGAATGGAGCATTTAATTATCCCAAGCTGCTACCAGACACAAAAAATCCATCTTTTTAATACAAATGTTCTCCTGGCAATGTTGTATGGTTGTGAGACTTGCAGGGTCAGTTAAGGCAGGGGAATCAAATTGGTAGGTAACCAAAAGGGCAAAGGGTTAACAAGCTCAAGTTCCATCTTCTACAGGCCTTTCCTGGGTCCCCCAACTGCTAGTGCCTTTCTTTCACAGGTTACCTTCCATCCGTAAGTACCCTATTTAAAACTATATATGTACATGTTGCTTCCCCCATTAGAATATAAGCTACTTGAGGGCAGAAACTGTTTTTGCTTTTTCTTTGTAATCCCCAACATTTAGTACAAAGTCTGATCTGATCGATAGCGAGCACTAAATTGCTGTTTGTCCTTTGAAGAGAACCATGACAACAAGGAGGTGGTGCCATGACATGCAAGTGAATTGGATTACAGTGAGGGAGCGCTGTGCAAAGTCACCAGCCTCACTTTCACCTCCGGAGCCATCTGGGTCCAGTGGCCAGATATAGATCAGGACGACTGGAGATGGCCCAGGATGAGTGAGCACTAAACACATGCTTGCTGATTAAATGACTGATTGATAATAGATAGAAGAGAAAGGAAATATCAAATTATCGGCACATTTATTATCCCCAAATAGATGCGTATCCAAGTCTTCCTGGTATGTAGGTAATTCTTCTGACATTTTGACCTTACATGGCATATATTTCTACTAAGAAGCTATATATAAGTGGAGTAAGAGATATAACCAATGAAATGTATAACCAAAAATGGAGGTGGGCTAGTCATGTGACAAGAGGGAGGCATAAGAGATGGGCAACTTGAATATTAAATTTGTGCCCACCAAATATGAAAAACATCTAGATGAAAGCCCACTGGGTAGCTTCTCTAAGAAGGACCTGTGGCAGATCATGGAAGATCAAGGAAGAGGATTACACAGCATAAGAAAGCATGGGTGGGTTTCAATTTGTACTGATAGAAGAAACACCCATAGCAATGAGCTCACAGATTTATGCTTCATAACCATCATATAAAGTATTACCATCAGTATCGAGCCATCTACCAGGACACCTGGTCTATCCAGTGCAAAAATCTCTTCATCTGTGCTGTCGGTGCTCTTCTTGTCCCCACTAGGAACAATGCTCTAGACCAGAAGTGTCAAATTGACAGCTCTGCAAGTCCCTTGACCCTCAACACTGCTCTAGAACAAACCACCAGAGACTATACCCCCTCATGCGGAGTTAATCCATTCAGTTTGGGGCTCTGTCCTGGGGCTAGGCTAGCCACATTAATAGATAATTAAGTGAAATTAAAGAAAAATGCAACCTTCTTTATCAAGCCGGGCTCAGGCCATGTTTCCCATTCTATTCAGCCATCCCCAGGATACCAGGTCCAGAGGGACATCCTGTCATCAGCCCTGCCACCTCCAAATACTTGATCTTGCTCCTGCTCAGACAACGATAATCAAATCAATATTGCCATTACTTCCAGGAAGGGTATGAAAATACACTGCCCTATGGCTCCACTTACAATCCCTGTGATGGCCCACAGTCAAAACTCATTCCCCCGGCCACCACCCATCATGTGTGTCACACCTACTATTAAAATGTAATTAACTTGAGTTTCCCTTTTTAATTTATACCCCCATTTCTTAACTCCTTACCTGGCACATTTTGTTGTTGTTGTCGTCCGGTCATTTTTTCATTTACATTCAACTCTTTGAGACGCCATTTGGGGTTTTCTTGGGCAAAGGCACTGGAGGGGTTTGCTATTTCTTCCTCTGGCTCATTTTACAGATGAGGAACCTGAGACAAACAGGGTTCAGTGACTTGCCCAGGGTCACGCAGCTAGTAAGTATCTGAAGCCAGATTTGAATTTAGGGAGATGAGTCTTCTTGACTCTAGACCTGGTGCTCTACCCACTGAGCCACCCAACTGCCCCATCTGGCCCATAGTAGGTGCTTAATAAATGCTTCTTGATCAGCTGACTGATTTCACAGAGATGAAGATACTTGCCCAAGGACATACAGCTAACAAAGTGACACTAGGTCTTCTGATGTTCCTTCCACCCCAGTGCCCTGTGAGTCACCAATAATAACAACTCACAGCTAAAGGCTGTTGTTCAGTCATTTCAGTCATGTCTGACTCTGTGACCCTATTGCAGGTTTTCTTGGAAAAGATGCTGGAGTGGTTTGCCATTTTCTCCTCCAGGTCATTTTACAGATGAGGAAACTGAGGCAAACAGTGTTCAATGACTTGCCCAGGGTCACACAACTACTCCTATGCTCTAACTACTGTACCACCTAGCTGCCCATCACAGTTAAATAACACTTCACAAATTATTCTGGGTTTTTTTTTTTGCAGCAACAAGCCAATAAGTTAGGTAGGGTGTGTATTATCATCCCCTTGAAACCTTCCCCTAGTGAAAGTGAAATCTCTTTCCTTGGATTTCTTGTAGCAAGTTACCTAGACTTCTCCTCTGCATTTATCCTACTCCCCTTTGTATCAGCTATTTGTCTACTTGTCCTTCCTCTCATTAGATCGTAAACTGCTTGAGGGCAGAATCTATGTCATATCTAGCTCTGTATTCTCAGGTACCACAGTACCCAGCACACAGCAGGCACTTAATGTTTGTTGAATTGAATTTCAAAGAACCAACTTGGGTTCTGAGAGATTAAGCGATTACCTAATGTCACAAAGCTAGTTAAGTGTCAGAGCCAGGGCTCCAACATAGGTCCAGGGGAAGGCAGCATCACTGTATAGTGTAAATCACACTGGCTCTGAATTAAGAAGAGTTGGGATTAAATCCTGCCTTGGGCCAATCGCAGCCTCCCTGGCCTCAATGTCCTTATCTCTGGTCCTACATGCAGTATTCTTTCTACTATACCAGAAATAAGTGATCAGTTCCACAAACGAAACTATAGGTCCTTGGCCTGAAGCGAGGCATCCCAATAATGCCAGCATCCAAAGCCACAGTGAATAAGCATCTGTGTTCACCTTGCAGTCCATTTTAAATCAGTCTTTTGAGGATGATTACTTAGCACATAATTTAAAGCATAAAGGAAAGAGGAAACTAGATTTGGGGTAAAAAGGCAAGAGTTCAAGTCCCAGCTTGGCCATTTACTAGCTGTATGGCCCTGGGCCATGGGCAAATCAATTAGCCTCTTTGAGACATCAGTTCTTGGTCAGCAAAATAACAGTAATATTTGTATTCATAGGGTGAGTTTTGAGAAAAGCACTTTGTAAATCTTTAAAATACTATACAAAAGGGAGATATCATTTGGTGAGGCAGGGGATCTCAACCTGTGATGTCGCTGGAGAGGGGACTTTCTGATGGGGCAGCTCCCTGCACTTGGGGAGATCAGCGGTTCATCTGCAACTTGTAGTCTTAGGGCACTAAGGGGTTAAGTGACTTGCCCACAGTCTTTAAGCCAGTGTCAGAGGCAAGATTTCAACCCACCTTGCTGGCTCTCTACTCACTATACTCTGATACCTCTGTATGCCTAATTACAATCATAGCAACAAACTGTAAGTGCTATAGGAATGTGAGCTATTTCAAAACTTGAAAAAAATAAGTCCTAGCTGATTGCAACAAGTGCAGCTTTTAAACCCATTTTCATATTCATTCATTCATTCATTCATTCAACAAACATTTATTAAGAACCTACTGTATTCCTGGCACTGTGCAAGGCTCCAAGATGAAAAATGAAACATTTAGGATCAGTCAAAATCTGGCTCATTACAGGCCCCCAAATGAGCCATGCCTTCCATGACCTCCCAGACTCCTCAAGCAGATTCCTCTGTTCACCAGAGGGCATCATGACCTCTGAGCCTTTCATCTCTCCTCCATGGTCCCAGTGACCGTTCTGTGAAAAGGCTGACAACCAGCTTGCCCTCTCAGTCTCAGAGGCTGCTGGCCCATTAGAATGAAGCTGGGACTGGGGAGAAAGTCACAATTGCCCGTTTGCAAACCCATTACCCAAAGTACAACAACCCTGCTGTCAACTATCAGCCTACCAAATCCTTGGCAGTTTTCCTTAACTGGGGTCATAATCTCAATGTATCAAGCAGCACTATCAAAAAGAAAAAGCGAAAAATGGAAGGTACTTTTTGGGGTTGTTTTGTTTTTACCCGAGGCAATGGCCAACACAGAATCCAATCTTTGGAGGTCGAGAGGCCAAACTCATGACTTGATTTCCAACATGGCTTATGTTTCCTGAAAGCTCGGCTTTTGACTCATTTTGTATATTTATCACATAGTAGAAAGTTCTTCCACTACAATCCAAATCCAGTGAGTCATCTGGCTCAGAGGCGCTTCTGGGTTTTCCAAGGATTTGTAAACAAGGGACCTGGTTTCAAATCCTGGCTCTAATTGTATAACACACTAATCATGTAACATTAAGGGAGTTGACTTCTCCGAAAAGTCTCTATCTTAACTTCATAGCATCATTTTTTAAAAACAACTAATTTTCCTTCTATTTTCAGTTTCCTATCTTCAAGTCTTAGATATATAAGAATGAGCAAGGATCTTTTTTTCCCTTGTGTTCTATAATTAATTCAAAACGCCTTTGCTAAGAGCTCATTATAAAATACGATAACTCACATTCCTATAGCAGTTTAAGGCTTGCAATATGCTTTAACTGTATATTGCCTCATGTGATCCTCCAACCAGCCCCGTGAGACTGGTACCATTACTATCCCTATTTTACACATGAGGAAACTGAGTCCAACTGAAAGAGTGACATAGTAGGGTCAGTTAATAAGGATCTGAGGCAGTATTCAAATTAGCACAATGCAAAGTGCTATGGCAAAAAAAAGAGGTGGAAAATAATTTCTGCCCTCTGAGAGCTTACTAGTTGGGGAACTCTAAAGCAACAAGAGAAATGTGCCATACTAGCACAGAATATTATAAGGGATCAGATTGCTTGCCATCTTGGAGAGGGAGGGAGGGGGACAAATTTGGAACTCAAAGTCATAAAAAATGAATGTTGAAAATTGTCTTTACATGCAATTGGAAAAAATAAAATACTATTTACCCAAAAAAAGATAATAATATAAGGACCAACAAGCGAATGCAAAATATAGGTAAAAAACATCATAACGTACACTTAGTCATGGGAAATTTCTTGGAGACAAGTGTTTAGTAGAACCTTGAAAAAATGTAACTAGCCTTAGCAGAAAGGCACTACAAGCAGTGAAAATGACTTGACCAAAAGAATGTAGGCTGAAGTCAGCAGTACATATACAGGGATCAGTAAGGAAAGCGGCCAAAATGAAGTAGGTAGAAGGCTGTGCTGGCCAAATAGTGACATGAGGAGACTGGATGGGTCCAGTGGGGTCAATCAAGAGGCCCTCGAATGTGTACAGGCCAATACTATCTAGTCATTTTATAACACAATTGGTTTTTGAGATAAGGTCTAATTGTGAAAAGAGAGTATCATTGTTATAAGGATATTAAAATGTGGACCATAAAAGCTCCGGAGCTTTCAGGAAATAACATTTCAGTTTAAAGTAAAATCAGAGAATGTCGCTGTTAAAATGTACCGGGGGAGGGGAGAGGGGGATGCTAGATTTGGAATCAGAGGACTTCAGTTAGAATTGTAGCTCAGCTACCACCTGCTACCTGGATGACCTTGGGAAAGTCCCTTCATTTTTCTAGGCTCTGGTTTCCTCATTTATAAAATAAGAAGTTTGGACTATATGACCATTATGACCTCTTCCAGTTCTAAATCTGTGATACTAGTATAATCTCAGCATACTCTAGCCAAGGAGTGAAGGACCAGAAAGGGAAAGCTGGACTCTAAAATATATCCTGACTTCCCCCACCCCTTTACCATAGGCTGGTCAGGTTCATCTTCACATGTGCCTAGACAAATATAACCTGGTATAGTAGAAACAAGATCAGACCTTGGGATCAGGAGAACCACTATCTTACATTCTCTATGCATACAAAATGTTTTTTTTCTTACTTCGTATTTAAGTTTATGATACGTTTTGTTCCTTTTCTCTATCCTGTATTTGTGTTCTGGCCCTTGAGTCTAAAATAAAATAAAATTTAAAAAAAAGAGAACCACTATCTCACCAAGTGATCCCAGGTAAATCTTTTCACTTCTCAGTTTTTACATCTCTAAAATGAAAGAGTTGGTCTAGGTTATCTCTAAGGTCCTTTACAGGTTTAATATTTTGTGATTCCATGAAAAGTAACTGTCCATCAAAGTCCTTCTTGTTGTTTGTGGCTGTAGGCAGGTGAAAGAACAGGAAGAATGGTTGGGTCACATTTCATGTACCAAACAGCAAATATCAATCAGATTCCTACTGTGTGCACTGCAGTCCACCCTCCACTCAGCTGCCAAAGCCATTTTTCTAAAGCACAGGTCTGACTGTGTCACCCCCTTACTCACTAAACTCCAGTGACTCCCTATCACCTCCAGGGTCAAATACAAAGTGCTCTGTTTGACATTCAAAGCCTTTCCTAACCTCAGCCCCTCTTACTTTTCTGGTCTTCCTCCACCTTACTCCCCAACACGGCTCTTCGATCCAGTGACACTGGCCTCCTGGCTATTCCTCCAACAAGATACTCCAGCTCCCAGCTCTAGGAATTTTCACTAGCTGGAATGTTCTCCCTTCTCCTCTATGCCTCCTGGCTTCCCTGGCTTCCTTTAAGCCCCAGATTAAATTCTACCTTCTACAGGAAACCTTTCCCAAACCCCCTTAATTCCAGTGCCTTCCCTCTGTTAATATTTCCCATTTACCCTGTATATAGCTTGCTTTGTACATATTTGTTTCCCCCATTAAATTATAAGCTCCTCAAGGGCTTTATTTTTTGTCTTTTGCCTTTTCTTTGTATCCCCAGTGCTTAACACAGTGCCTGGCACATAGCAGGCACTTAATAAATGTTTGCTGACTGCCTTTTGTGCTGTCAGGTGAGGAAACTTTTTAAAATATAAGACATGCATGAAGCTGAAAATTGACTTAGAGATGCAAGATTGTGTGTGTGTGAGTGTGTGTGTGTGTATAATCTGATCTGTGATTTCATCAGTATAGAGAACTCTAGTCCCCACCACCACCACCTTCACCAACTTCTACCACCACCATCATACAGATCAGTTATTCATTTTCAACTTAAATTCTTAGAGAGTTGCCTAGGGCACTAAGCAGTAGTTGGTATCAGCATCACGTGAACTTCCCATATGTGCGTATGCACACACACTTATATATGTGCGTGAAAGAGAAGCAGAGAAACCGGGACAAAAGGAGACAGAGATGGGGACAGAGAGAGACAGAGAGAGAAACAGAGAAAAATGTGAATTGGTCTATAGAGCCCATTCACAGAGCATGTTCACAATTACATCATTGCTAGAGTAAGAATGACTCAGGGCTAAGAGCTTAAGCTCTCAGATGACAGAGTCCCTTAATAAGCTGCTGAACCAGAGGACCTGATGACTCAGCGGATGTGCAAAGGGGATGGACCACCACTTGAGATTTCAAATCATGCAAGACAGATGTTTTCAAGTTGTGTTGGAAGAGCTGGGTGGGAGAGAGGGTAGCTGCCTCCATGTGGCTGTGAGCCCTCATAGATCAATACATCCTCATTACACATGTAATGCATAACAGGACCGACTCATTAGCAGATTGTATCAATATGATCTACTCATGCGGATTTCTCACATAAAGAGGCTGAGAAGTCTGTTTCTGGGAGAGTCATAATGGCTTGTAATAGAAGTGCCTTAGAGAGACTTGAGCATGCATAGACATTCTGTAATAGGTTCTGGTTGGTTAACTAGATGACTACGAGAGGGCTTTTTTGACTGACTGCATTGCCAGAATTAGGGGCATCTCCAAAAAGGCTTAAGTCAGCATTGGCCTTGCCTCTTTTGGCTACATTCTTGGTGGATATTTTTGACTCCTCCACTGATGGTACCAGGAAAGAAAAATGCTGTAAGGCGAGAGGGCTTAGGTCTTCTCTACTAAGGGTGGTGGCCCTTGAATATAGTCCTGATTTCTATGTCTGCCTTGGTGTTTGCTCCTTTAATTTTAGGCGAAGGGAAAACAGAGTCCTGACTTCTCTACATTTGGTTTTCTGCAGTGAGTGCAGCAACGATTCTCCAAGGAACAAGAAGCAATCTTCGATAGTTACCTTCAGGACTCATTCAGAAGTAATGCCACATCTGGACATAAACTTGGTGGCACCAATGTTATGTAGGAATGTAAGTTTGAGCCTACTCTCTTCAGAGACCAACGTGGTACAGGGAAGAGTGTGTCTCTGAGGTGTTGCAGGGAAATATTTGTACTTTGTTACTGCCATATCTTTGAAGTAAATATTTGTAAAACTAATTGATGTTAAGAAGTTAAATGGAAATGGGGTGATAGTCATTGGCACCTAAGGGTAGAGAGAAATATAACTGGTGAGGCTCTAGCCAATGGCATTAGAGATGGCCCCCAAACCTCTGAGGGTACCCTAGAACATTGAGGGGATAATGTAGCTTGCCTGGCTCTAGGAGAGTGAGCCAAAACATATTCACTACACATATGTGTAAGAAGGATTGATTAGGGTGGGGGGCTGTTAGTCTGATACATTTGATGAGTTCTCCAATCAGCCTGACCTATAGAACAGGGATCTTTGTTTGAAGGGCACATTCCATAGAGATAGACAAGCAGCCCTAGCCCCTTCCAGAGAGTAATGAAAGATCTTCTCCAATTGGTCAGTATTGAGTATGGTTACATACAAATTGATTTATGACCATCAAGTAGAAAGGATTCTCGTCAGAAGAACCATCCTTTCCTGTGGTCTGTGAGACAGTCTGGCCCTTATTTTCTTTCCCTAGGTTTCTCTCTTTTGGACCCCTATGAAGCAAGGGGTCTGGGGAGAAGATCTCTCCCTTCTCTCCATAGTCAAGAAACAGGAAATAGCAAACGGCCAGAGAGGCTCATGGTGAGTTGCCCTTGCTTGTCCAGATGGCCTGGTCCTTGCTGGGCCCCCACTTTCTGCATACCTCCTTCTTCTTTGTTTCTCTTTTCTGGGCATAGGTACTATGAAGGATGGGATAGATTGGGGGAAGACCAATAGTCCAAATATGAATTGACAAGAGCCTGAACAGCACTGACGAATTTAGTGGTGAACTAATATAGTAATGAAGATGGGAATGAAAAAGAAAAGATAGATGAGTAGAAACGAAAAGGAAAATTGGTAGGAAATTATGATTGATGGTTTTGTTTTGTAGGTTTTTTCCATTCTTTTCTTTCTTTTTTTTTCAAACTTAATATCTAAAATCTAGTGGCAGCCAGACAAGCTCTTTGCTGTTACTGGTGTGTACTGTCCTAAAGGCCTGGGAAGAGGAGGATGAGGAGCATTAGGCAGACATCCCCACTGTCAACAAGCATCTATTAAGCACCTACTATGCTAAGTGCATTGTGCCTTTAAGCGGATGTTTATTGTCCTTCTTCCATTTTCTCTATTAACCCAAGACTTCAAGATGATCAAAGCTGAAACAAACTTCAGGGGCCGTATAATCCAACCCTTTTGAGGCCAAGTTGGTTAAATCTCACGTTAGAATGTAAACTCTTAGAACGGAGACGTTTTTTGTCTTTCTTTATATTCTTAGCACTTAGCACAGTTCAGACACATAGTTAGTGCTTAATGATTCCTTGTCAGTTGACTTAGCCAAGGTCATAAAGGTAGTAAATGGCGGCAGTGGGATTTGAACCCAAGCGCTTTGATCCCGCCAAGGGTTCTTATCTTCTTGGACTCCTTTGGCGTTTGGTGAAAGTTATGGACCCCTTCTCAGGATGTTTTACAATGTATAAAATGATAACGATAGCAATAGCTAACAGTTATAGAGCACCTACTATGTGCCAGGTACAGCTCTTATCTCCTCTGATCTTCACAAGTCTGAAAGATGGCTGCTATTATTAGTCCCACTTTACAAATCAGAAACTCAGGCAGGCAGAGGTAAAGTGACTTGCCCCAGGGTCACATAGCCAGTAAGTGTCAGGGGCGTGATTTGAACTTAGGTCTTCCCAACTCCAGGTCCAGCTCTCCATCCTCTCCATCGCTGCACCACCTAGCAGACAAATGCCAAATATGTAGTATTACCAAGGAGACAAAGGTTGATAGAACTAATGATGTAATTTTCTTTCCATCCAAGTTTTTGAACTCTCTGAAATCTATCCAGAGACCCTCTTGGGGCTCGTGGACCTTAGATTAAGAACTCCTGATTGCCAACCAAGGCCCTTTCCATTGAGGCAGGCATATCAAGTGGACAAATGGTCTCCGTGACTCTGAATTCTTTATTAAACAGTGCTGAGCTCTATTCACTTAATCTGATTGCTAGTCATCTCAATTTTCAGTTAGCACCTACTATGTGCCAGGCACTGCCACACTAGCTCTTTCTCAGATGAACCACAGCAATCATAATCAAAAGGGAAGCACCTAGCTGGCCTGCCTACTGGCAAAGTATATTGGGCGAGCAGAGCCATTTTCTACTTCTTAAGAAACTAAGTGATCTAGGATTGAAATGCCCAGAATTTTCTTCAGTCTCATTACTCTATTAATTGTTGCAAAGCTTGTAGTGGGGAAAAAACCTTGAAATACAGCCACATAAAAGTTGGGAATGGTTTAAATAAATATAGGACATAAGCTTCTGGTCATGACAAGAAAAAACACTTAAGATTGATTCCTCTTCTTTGTACTTAAGATAGGGTAATTTACCCTTCTAGGAGATGTGAGTAGGAAGGAAGAGAAGAGAAGTTACCCTTCACCTCCACCTAGGTCTTATAATGTGGCTAAACATAAAGGGGACCTCCAAAAACCTGCCCCTCCTCCGTATATACAGCAGCCAATGGAAGAGTGACTAAGGATTGTAGCAGAACTTGGGAAGAAGACCTCCAGAGCTGTGTATTTTTCATCTCCATCCCTTCCTCCCTCTTAAGCAGTAGATGATGTTTCTCAGTCAGGACTGCAGCAGGAGAGCTTTCCATGCTGGAAAATAGAAGGAAGGACTTGACTGGCCTTTTGTGGTTCATTGTAATTCATAAACCCAGAGTAACCTGAAATGTACAGGCAGTCTGTTTGTTACCAGACAGAATTGCCTGTCTTACATTTTGTCACGGTTTCAACGTGCATCGTCTGGGCTTTTGCGATGCAGTCTTCAGCACTAATTGGTTAATGGAGTCATGTCAAATACCTGCGCAGCCAGCAGACTCCTTCTGTCTCAATTTTACCTGCATAATTGGAAACAAATGAAGCCTGGTAGATGTTCAATTATTTCTGAATTTTATATCAGAACCATGTTCAGTATATCATTGTGAAAGGGCTTTTGATAAATAACTTGGCCACAGTGAACCCTTTAAAAGAAAAATACTGACTCTGATATTCCGAGATCTGCAGATTATGGGATCATTAATCATTCCTGTGTGTTAGTGTCTTATCTCTGCTGGAATGAGTTTCTCTCTCATGATCATGACACATGCTTTAAATCTTAATTCTAAAAAAAGATACTAAATCTTATATTACAATTTGCATTTTTACATAATTTCTAAAATATCAAGAAGTATTTTACATTTTAAAAAACTGAATGTTTTGTTAAAAACTTAACACAAAAATTCATTGTCTCATCAATTTTTCTTCTTAAACAACATAGTATATATTCCATTTTTCTGATTCTGCTTTTGTTGCGAAGCAACATAAAGATGCTTCCTGATTTCTTTGCATTCCTTATACTTGTCAGTCTTAATTGCATTATAATATTCTATTACATTAATTAGAGTGTTGTTGTTTTTGAGTTGTTTTTCAATCATATCCAACTCTTCCTGACCCCCTTTGGGGTTTTCTTTAAAGAAATACCAGAGTGGTTTGCTATTTTCTTCTCCAGATAAGGAACTGAGGCAAATGGGGTTAAGTGACTTGCCCAGGGTCACACACTAGTAAGTGTCTGATGGCAGATTCGAACTCATGAAAATAAGTCTTCCTGATTCCAAACCCAATGCTCCATCCACTCACTGCACCAGTACCACAACTGATTAAACCATTCCCCTAATGATGGGCATTTAAGTTTCTTTCAATCTTCGCAATTATGTTATAATGCTGCTATGAAAAGCTCTGAACAGGTAGCTCTGTTTTGTTTGTTTATTTGTTTCATATTTTCAAAGTATATCACAAGGACTATTTTTCAATCACCCTCTAAAAATGGGAATTGTTACAGGAGTTATCCTTGAGGTGAAAAGCCAACTTGGCTTCTCTACACTTTTTATTCCCTAATGTGGTGAGGTAGCATTAATGATATACAAACTAACTAACTCTCCAGTGATACGACAGCAGTCATTACTGATCCTTTGGAGTATTTGAACTATAGGTGTGCTGACTGGCAACTCAGATCAATCGTGGGCATAGGCACGAGGATGTCACCTCCTCTTGGAAGCCTTCTCTGACCCCCGCCCACCCAAGCTCCTGCTTGATCTTCAAATATCTGATAGTATTTTGCCTATCACAATTTCCCTGTGTCATTTACGTAGCAAAGTACAGAGAGTTGGAATGGACCAATAGAAGCCGTCCTCAGGAACATTCTCAGAGATGCCATTTCTGGTTCCAGTCCAAGGGCTCCATAAGCCAATTCGATATAGGAGCAGCTAAGTGGTAAAATGGATGGAGCACTGGGCTTGGAGTCAAGAAGAACTGAGTTCAAATCCAGCCTTGCAAACTTACTAATTCTGTGACACTGGGCAAGTCATTTCGACTCTATTTGCCTTCATATCCTCAACTGTAAAATGGGGATAATAATAACACCTACCCTTCTAGGGGTGGTTGTATTTTTTAAGCATTTAGCACATAGTAGGTGACATATAAATGCTAGCTATTATCATTGTTTTTAACCTCACTATACTTCTATACATGTAGTTAGTTCCTCATAGCCTACAATAGACCATGTCTTCACTCATGCATAGGGGTGAGATAATACAAAAATCTCTGATAGATGCAATCTCAGGGCTAATCAGAGGATCCCTGAACAAAGTTACCAGTATCAAGCGAAGCATAATTCAGGGAGATGCATATGTATAAAGGTGTCCCATAGTCAGGGAGGGTGTCCACTTCAAAGACCAAATGGAAGGGAAATGTACTCTCCACGAAGAGATTGTCCACATGCTCCTACCTGGGGACTGCCTTGTGTCAATTGCATCAAGCCCTAGATATTATGGAGATCCATGATCGCTCAACAGTTCCAGAAATCTTCTAAAGACAAACCAAATGGATAAAGAATACCTATTGCCCAGTCTGACATGAAAGTGAGCAGCCCATTCAGCTCGTTCATCAGTACACCCCTCCAAGATGGGCACTAAAAATGAACAATGATCTGGGGCCAAAAGTAAAGAGGAAGAAGAAAACAGGCTGAACCTGATTTGGAAAATTTTGCAGAGCTTTCACCAGTCCTAGCATGGAGAAAGCAAATGAGTCGCTCTGCTCAGGAAGAATGCAGTTCAGTATTGAATTATGGTCACCAAAATATACTAATGTACCCAGGTTATATGTGAATTTCCAAGGCCCTCCTGAGTCCAAATCCAGCACACTTCCCACTATGCCTTATTTGCTCTTGTTTTCTGGTGAGGTTCTTGACCTTGGGAATCTGCCCATGCACCAATTTTATAAATCAGTGTCAGTAAAGAACCATTCTCTACAATGCATGTTTTTCATTTTTGTTTTTTAGTCTTATTTTGCTTTCAATTACTACACTGTCTTTTATCTCTTCAATGTGGTGGTTTCTTTGAGGCAGCAAAAAAATTTCTATTCAAAATGAATGTTCTTCCAATCAATGATTCATGGCTATGAATCTTTGAATATCACAGACTACAAAGAATTAAAATTGGAGGTGACCCAAAGGTTTAAAGTAGATAAAAGTCAGCTACAACATATTAACAGTAGGGGCCTCCCCACAATGTCCAAGAGATAATATTACCTAGGAAATGTAGTCAGAAAAGGAAGTAGATGATCTTGTCATGAGATGAAGACATAATAAATGTACTTCTTGAGCTACCTGAACTGTACTGGTACACAGGGAATGTTAAAAACAAGAGGATCCCTTCCAGTGCATTAGGCAGATACACTTTTGGGGATCTTTTTTTTAAAACTTTTTTTTTAATTTAAAAACAATTTTGTTGATATCTTTGTTTTTATATATCTACATTCCCCAACATACCCTTCCCTTCTCCCTCAGAGAGACATTCCATATAATAAAGAATTTTAAAATGGAGGGAAAAATAGTTCAGCAAAACTAACCAAGACATTAATCAAGTTCAATGTTGCAGAAAGTGGTCTATACCCATAGTCCCCCACCTCTACCAAGCAAGAAGGGCATCACAGTCTCATATCTCTTCTTTGGGGCCAAGTTTGCATAACTTTTCATTTATCCATTCGTTTTCAATTCATCATAATGCAAATGCTTCTGTTGTTCGGAATTATACACATAATTTGAATTCCTTCCTACAACTTCCTTGTAAGATTTGTGTTTTAGGTCTTGTCCATCTTTTAATGCTTCACTTGAATCTTGTGTTTAAAAGTTATATATTCTATTCAGCTCTGGTCTTTTCATCAGGAATGCTTGAAAATTCTTTATTTCATTGAATTCTCAGGTTTGCTGGTAGGTTAATCTTAGCTGTAATCCTAATTCCTTTGCATTCTAGAATATCATATTCCAAGCCCTCCACCCTTTTAACATGGAAATGCTAAATCTTCTGTGATCCTGACTGTGGCACCACAACATTTGAATTGTTTCTGTCTGGCTGCTTGAAGTATTTTCTCTTTGGCCTGGGAGCTCTGTAATTTGGCTGTAATATTACTGGGAGTTTTCATTTTGGGATTTCTTTTAAGAGGTGATTGGTAGGGTCTTTCAATTTCTATTTTACCCTCAGGATCTAATATGTAAGGGCAATTTCCCTTGATAATTTCTTGAAACATAATGTCTAGGCTTTTTCTTTGATCATGGCTTTCGGGCAGTCCAATAATTCTTAAATTATTTCCTTAATCTATTTTCCAGGTCAGCATTTTTCCAATAAGATATTTCACATTTTTTTTATTTTTTCATTCTTTGTTTTATTGTTTCTTGATGTCTTATGGAGTACTTAGTTCCCACTTTCCCAATTCTAGTTTTTAAAGAATTTTTCTTTCAGTGATATATTGTACCTCCTGGAACTACAACCCAGAGCTGCATATGGGTGATAGAGTTGCCAGTCAGTGCCAGCAGTAGCCAGTGCCAGGAAAAGATCCCCTATAACTTCTTTCAGACCAGTTGTCTGACCCCCTGAAGCTGCTACTCTGGCTGCTACTGCTATCACCATGTGTGGCCTCCAGACCCCCAAACCTCTTCTGCAGATCTCCTAAATTTTGTTAGGCCAGGAATGTCTCACACTGACTTTGTGTTCGTTCTACTGCTCCAAAATTTGATTTGAGGCATTATTTTAAAGTTGTTTGGAAGGGAATATTGACAGAGTTCCACTGGGTTGTCTCTAAATCTGCCATTGTGTCACCTTCTTCTTTCACCTTCCAGGATCTTTAACAAATCATGGCCAAGAGTTGAACAGGATGAAAAGAACTTGCAATTTTTATCAATGGGAAACCTACATCAATGGCACACTGGAGTCGGAGTCAGGAAGACCTTGGTTCAAATCCCACCCTAGCTGCTTGCTAATTGTGTGGCCCTCAGCAGATCACTTAGCATTTATATTCCATAGTTGCCTTATCAATAAAATGAGGGAGTTGGATTTGATACCTTCTATGGGCCTTTCTAACCCTAAATCTATAATCTCGTGTTCCTATGAAGTACTAAAGACATTTTAATTATATTCAGTTGTACACTCCTTGAAAATAGGGCCAGTATACCAGATATCTGCATCATTTTTGCCTAGCACAGTGCCTTCCACATAGTAGGCATTTAATAAGTATTTGTTGAACTGAATTAAAGTCTCTTGAATCTTTAAAATGCCACCTGTGTTATTTCTCTTTCTTTTAAAATTCACCCAACTTTTCAAGAAAATTTAATGTGTATCAACTTGTCATCTAACTGGAACTTAGGGGAGATCCTCTATTATTAAAAAAAATGGTTTTAGGGCTTAGAGAAAATTGTTTTGACCTATACTACATGAAAAAATTTCCTCATAAGTTTAGCAATGTCATAATGATTATAAATTTGATGACATCCAAAGAGGTGCCTAAAGAATAGATCCAATGCTGTAAATTATGGCTTTAATATTTGTGTTTTGAAAAATTATATTCCCAGACCCCTATAGACCTACAGAAAAATTTATAAGAATGAATCCTCTGAATCTATTGTCTTCATCATTTTTGCCATGCAATAATATCCCATTATGTGAAAAAAAAAACACAATTTGTTTATCCATTCCCCAACTGGTGAGTACCCACTTTGTTTCCAATTCTTTGCTATAATATTGAGGTGGTGACAAAAGCCAACTTAGTCATTAAAACAGCATGAGACTAAAAAATGGAAAAAACAAAGATCAACAACTAAACATACATTATGGGGAATTCTGCAAGGGCACTGATTCACAAAATTGCTAGATGGACAGCTTCCTTGTATCAAGAGCATCAGCTTCACAAGAAAATGCAAATAAACATGGCATAGCGCAAAGAATTCTGAACATGGAGTCAGGCAAGTCCTCGGTCCCCATATAACTTAAGTACATTAGAATGTTTTGATATAGTTGGTGACCATGTATAATTTAGCAATTATACCTGCTCTGTTCTTGCTGACCAGATGAACCCATTCACCCTCCTCATGATGTTGGTGGAATATTATAGATGTACTAGACTCAGCTACATTCAGTCTTCCCAGATCCGTGCAAAAGCAGTCAGAAATGCATGAACACTAAATTCAAAGCAAATATTGGCAATGCTTCTGGCAACAATGTAAAAACAGTGAAAGCTTAAAAAAAAAGTAAAAACCTACACTGATGAAATCATAGGCTTAGATGTAAAACAAAACAAAAAGTAAATGAAAACCTGATGGATCTTGTCATGTTATATCTTCAAAGTAAGATTCTGGGTTCCATGCAAAAGCAGATTAGAAATGGCCTCCATTTGTTTTGCTGTGGGCTGGAACTGCTTATCCTCATGAGCCAAGCCAGGCCAACACACTGAGCTCCTTTTTGATATGATTGGGAGGAGTAGGGCACCTACCCAGAGAGCTGGACTTGGAGTTGGGAAAACCTGCGTTCCTATCCTGCTTTTCACACATCCTAGCGGGATGATCCTTGTCAAGTCACACCTTCTTAGTGTCCCTGGCAACTTCTAAGTGTACACCAGCAGAGGAATTTTCATGCAGGGAGTTCCTGACTCTGATGAAATCCAGATCTAGCCTTTAAAAAAAAGTATGGAACAATAGTCACACTTTAACATTCCAAAAGCGCTTTATCATCACATTCCTTTAAGGTAGTGCAATTATCATCTTCATTTTATATGCCAGGATGTATATGGGGGGTTCAGGGAGGACACACACCTCTGGTTCAAGGGTTTTCCTAGCCCCTCTCAGGGCTGCTCATCTAGCTTTGGTGTCCATCTTCACGTAGCCCTCACCTGTGGCTTTAAGATACTATAGCATGCGCAACAGCCATACCTTGGTAAAACCATCTTTATAGACAGGCTAAACCAGGTTGAGAGTAACCAACAGGAATCAAACATGTTGGTAAGTTGGGGAGATGTCTACCCCAAGTGTGTGAAGACAACCCCCAGAAGAAGGGGCAGATGAGAACATTTGTTCCAACAGCCACGAAGGCGATGGAATCAGGCACTGTGGAGTGTGTGGAGCTCACCTGGACATCGAAGACACCAGGGTTATCCACTGCATTCTGGGCCATTATTGTGAGATATAGTATAAAATATAAAGTTCAGTTCCCACACAGATGAAGCCATTGGGCCCCTCCTGGGAAATTTTCCACACAGAGGACTTGACAACCTAAAGGTTGCTGACATAGGTCTGTGAAATAGGTTTCCACACAGATGGAGCCATTGGGCAGGGGTGGAGGGTGGGGGCTCAGAAACCTTGGTCAGCAACAATTCAGCAATTGTTTGATACCTAACATGGGCATACAGGGAATGATGTAACTGGGGAGGATCAGAACCGATCATAGGACTAATCTTGATCTAGAGGGGAGGGGTTGCTACTAACCTGATCTAGAGGGTGGCACTAATCCCATAAAAGCTCAATCTCTGCTTCTGTATGGGTGCACTCTTCCTTTATGAGGTGTTATGCCTGCTTCTCGAGAACCATAAGGGGAAATCCTTCAGCCTCTTGAATAAAACGCTTGAGACGCCAACTTCAGAATTGATTCTGGGGTCATCTTTATATCAATTATCAATTGTCTTGACTTTGGTCTTGTCCCTGGATTTCAGTTGATGCTGGAGAGAGTGAGGCTAATGACTTTGTGTGACTCTGCCTCACTCAAATCCAATTTATGCACAAGTCAAGATATGATCCATGACATCATTGGTCCTTTTAAGAATGAAGGATGAACAACAATATGCCATGAAATCTGGACACAGAGTGGCAAAGTGAATTAGCAATGGTCACATATTAAGTTTCAAAGCCAGGGTTTGAAACCAGATTCCCTAATGTCAAGTCCAGTTTTTTTTTTTTCTTGCACCTGCAGTTAATCTAAATGTGAACTTTCATTTGTTCATGCCACTGAAATGTGCTTCATTAAAGTTGGTGAACCCATTTTTATGACTTGGATCAATGGTTTCTCTCCTGTAAGAAATGGGAGGAGGAGTTTTGTTTCCACAGAATTGAAGGTGTACCATCCCCCCTTCCCCACCCCAGCTTTAGCAGAAAACAGGCCTCAGGTCAGTGCTCCGGTAAAAGGTCAGAGGCTTGTACACCTGCTTAAAAGAGCCATTTCAGGAGGGCCTAATGTAAGCAGGCAGGGCGTTGTATCTGGCCAATGAAGAGTCTGGCGGGAGATTTGAGGTGAGGGTCTATTAAAGGACTGGCATCCATCTGAGTCCTTTGTCCTTTCTCCTGTACTCTGTTCAGAGGAGGTACCCATTTATTCAGGGGGAATAAATGTAAATTATAATTAAAACATTCCTGGTTTCCCAACGAGTCTTATTTATTCCTAGACAATGTAAGTATTTTTCTAACAGTTGGGGGTTCGTCCGGGATCAATATAACATCAGAAGAAGGAGGTATTTCACACAGAGAATGGGTGGCGCCCACACTCTTTTGCAGTGGACCCTAGTATCTACAGGTGAAAATTTCCTTCTTCAGACTGCTAATTTCCCGGGAGTATTTTTCTGGAATCCTTGGGAACTCAGGAACATGAGTAAAGGGGGGAAAGGGAAGGAAAATGGCCATAGATGGCACAAGTCAGGTGCCTGAACAAGGTGGGGGCTCCTGCTTTGTCATGTATGGATTCCCTCCAAGTTGAGAAATAAGATTTGCTTGAAATGGGGAAAGAGCTCTTAAAATATTTGACCTAGGTGGGGAGAATGGATTTCTCCTAGTACTTTGAAGAAAAGCACTGGTGGGTTGACCCAGGGAAAAGGTATTGGGAAGTTTGATGGATGGTAAAAATTCTCTCTCTCAGGGTGGGGTCAGTTGAGTCTGACTAGATATTGGGGAGACCAGGAGACTTGAGTTTTGGGGGAACCCTAACGGGGGTCTTGAATAAGACTTCTCAGAATCTAAGCCTTGGCACCCCGATTTCTGGACCAAGATACCAGCACAGTTTGTCCAGACCTTAATCTGCGGAGAGGAAGGCAGGCAGAGCCTCCTTCCCAGGCTCTGACATAAGGGAAATTCTGCTCTACACCCTGGAGCAAGCTCTCAAGAAATCAAGAAACAGGGAGTCCTCTCTGCTGAGTTTCCAGGGTTGAGGGAGTACAAGAAAACATAAAGGAAGAGAGCTCTTAGAAGTTATGACTGAATTCAGATTCTAAATTGTTCATGTGCAGTCTTGTCTGTGTGTTTAAGAAAATGTTTTGGTTAGTCATTTAACTCTTAACTTTTAAGGTAAAAAGCAGCTGGAGAAGAAGCCTGGTGAGTATAATTTTTTATTTATTTGAAATGTTTGAGGTAGTTTGGGTCAATCGGAAAAGAATCGGAAAGAAAGATAAGATACAGAGGGTAAAAAGTTTCAGTAAAGATTGGGAAAGAAAGAGATAGAAGCTGGAGATAAGGGATTTGGGTGGGGGTAGAACGGTGGCTGAGTCCACGTGGCTCTACATCCATGTGCTCTTAGCCACCCCCTTCCCAACCCTCCACATTGGAAGACTGTGGGTGGGTCAATACAGAGCTGAGGCTGAAAGAAACTTGTAGCCCGATAGGAAAATAAGGCTAACTACTAAAATCTTAGTAATCCAAGCTTTTATATAAAATTTTACTAGTAGCTAGGGATAGGAAATTAAGTTAGCCCACTGAAAATTAGCATATCTAAAAGGCAGGCTCCTTTGTTCTCAAAAGGACTGCCAGGCTCAAGTGTAATCCACCTAGGGATGAGATCCGTATTGTTGATAATCCCATGCTCCTCTTCAACTCACCTTTATCAATTGTCTTTAGCAACTGAAAGGGATTTTCCCCTCCATGTTATCCGAGGTAGTAGGATGAAGGGGAAACTAAAGATATGTTAGCTTTATATAGAGAATTGGTGCGTATGAAGATCAGCGGAGGGTGGCGGGGCGGGGAGCAGCAAACCCATGTGCTCTTAAGAACCACTCCCTCCTCATCTTTCTTAGAGTCCAAAGGTCTTTTTGCTTGAAAGGGAAGTGGCCCACCTCCTTCAAATTCCTTAGGCCTTGTGTTAATTCAAACCTTTTTGTAAAAACTCTGAAGAATGAGAGATTGGAAATGCATAAGATGAGGCTTGGAGAAGGCAGGGTGCCAAACTCAAATCTGAATGGTTTATAAAAGCAAGTAATGATGTGAAATAATTATTTTTTCCTCTAAGTTCATTCATGGCCAGGCAAATATTCCTAATACCTGGGCCAGAAGCAATGGCTAGGAGGAGCAGTACAGTGCTGAATAAATAAATAAAATGTATTTAAGGTATTAATGTATTAATATGTGTTATATATGTATTTCTATACATTAATGTATTAATACATAAATATCAGAAGAAATAGGATCAATAATTTCTATACGTGATAATCTGAAAATGTAATTGAAGTCATCTTATTTCTAAATTGTATTTTTAGAGTTCTCTTAGGCTGTAAAATTTGAGAGACCCTTGTGAGGTCTGAATTTTGTTATATATGAATTGATCTTTTAAAAAGGGTGTGATAAAAATGTGACAGTTTGAAACTGTCATATTTGGTTATGAACAAGTAATATTACTTTTAATCTCCATATTTTGGTAATGAGATGAGTGACTTCCTGTGTAAGGAGACTTAAAAAAAGCATTCACCTAATTTGATGGGTAGTTTCAAGTTTTAAATACATAAAAATGTTTAAGGCATTAAATTTGTATGGTTTAAACATACATTTGTATGGTTTAAATGTTGTTAAGAATTGCACTATCATAGAAAAATGATGAAGGGGTTAAAAAGCTGTTATTGTTCAGTTAAAATTGTTTGCTATCACTTACTAGCATTTGTGAGATTGTTAACTAAGACTTTGTGAGATCTCCTCTTGTAATTTTTATGTACAGGAAGTTTTGTGAATAGAAAATTTGGAAACTTTGTGATATCTAGAAATTCTGTAATAACAAAGAACTGAGTTGTGGGAATTTCTGAAAAAGCAATTTTTCTTATAATCTCAATGTTGTTAGATTAAGAATTGTTCTTAATCAAGAAATTGAGGCTGTTAACTAAAACAAGGATTTTGGACTTAAAGTCTTGAATTTTATGAGTCCCTAGATGGGACCAGGGATAGAAGATAAGGCAGAGACAGGAAATTCTAAAGAAGTTAAAGTTTAAAAAGTGGGGATTGTTGAAAAGCCAGTCTTTTCCCCCACTTTCCCTCTTCTCCTTTGGTCCAGATGAGAAGGAGAGCTTGATCTATTCCCACCTGTAGAAGGGAAGTTAGGGGGAGGGGCAGCAGTACTGGGATTTAAGTTTTACTGAGAAAGACAACAGCAGGGGTCAGAAAAGCCAGCGCTGCCCCCTTCCAAACCTGCCTTTTTAAAGTCAGCAGAACTGATTTAGGATAGGATTAGGTTTGGAGATGTGGGTCTTAAGGGTAAAATTTTTGTTAGTGAAACTTGCCATCTGATGTAAAAGAACCCACTCTCAAGGGGAGATGATATGAGGCTGCCTTTTTTATGGCAGGTCTCTGTAATCAGAAATAAGTAGCTAGTGATGAAAGGAAAGGTATCTGCCAGAATCTGTTACTATTATGAAGTTGTGATACCTACAGACCTAGAAGGTTTTATGGGGAAAAATGGAAAATTTGAGCAATGTAAATATGTGAAATCTTGCTGTTTTTAGTCAAATGATTGGGTGAATTGGTACTCTTGTATAGTCATATGAAGGATAGCATTCTTTCTAAATATTAATGGGAATAATTGGACAAAGGGAAAAAGAAGTTTGTGAAATAAGAATGCAAATGTAAGGTTGAATCATTATCCCATAGATTAAGGCTGGGATTTAAGGTTACTTTGTATCTATGTGGAATAAGGTGCTTAAATGTTTTAAAGTGATATAAGAGCAATTGGGTATTAATACAAATCGTGTAATTAACTGCTGGAATTAAATCAGAGACATTTTCAGTTTAGGGAAAATAATTTCAGTGTTCCTTAGAGAGAGTTGTAGAATATCCTGGCGTTAATGGAAATAGTTAAATGTGGTTGTTTGAATTTGAATTCATTCCATCATCTAAAACATGAAGATAAAGTTATATGGTTCAATTCTTAAAGAATATCTCATTCTTTCAGATCATCCATAGTTAGATAAGAATAGAAAAATAGAGGAGAAACTGATGCAAATGTATTAGAGCAATAACTTATGATCTTAATGGGAAGATTTTATGAACAAGGGAGGAAATGCAGGCAAGCTACTTAAGGCTCACTTTAAGGATATTCCTTAAGCAATGTGAGATTATAATCATCTTAAACTGATTATTGGAACTTGCTATTCAAAGACTTAATGGGACTGTTCACTGACTGTTTTTCTGAGTCTAACTCCAGGTGTGAGTATCAAGGAAGGCTGAACCAAAATGCCAGCAGCCCTGGGGGGGGGGGGGGGGAGAGGGCAGGTGTGAACTGCAGGTATTATTTCATGGTAAAGTTAAGAGGGCAACTGTTTTGCACGTGCTGAGGTGGGACCCTCTTGACTTGATCCCCTTAACTGAAACTTGGCAGACTAAGCCTGACTCAATGCAATTTGCAGTTTGACATAGCTTCTGCCTGGAGTTGATAGGAAGCTGGGGAAAAAAACATCCCCTTACTCTAAATCCCTAATCTCTTAATGGCAAATTTCTATAATCAGAAGGTTTTGTAAGTACAGTAACAAATCTATTAAAATAATTGATTATGGAACATCTTAGGTTACTATAGGACTGGAACTAGTGCTCCTGTATAAGTTAGGGTAGTTTATATTCTTGGTAATGGTATGGAGACAATTAGGTCAAGGGCTTGTGAAAATACTATTTTGTTATTTGGTTAACATCATGTTGTCTAAAGCTTTGTTACAATTAGTAATGTTAAAAGAAGAATGGCTTGTGTTTTATTTTGTAAATGCCATCAAAGAAACATGGCATGACTAAAAGTTTATGATGTTATATGTACTCTGTTAAAATTTGACTATTTAATGTATTTATGTATGTACTGGAGCCTGTTGTTAATTCCTTAGTGAAATATCATCCTCCTGGTGAGAAAATTAATAATGAGTTAATGTAAAGTATAAGAAACTGGGTTCTGATGTGAATATCTTAAACAGGACAATTGGCCAAGGTTCCAATTTTGAATTTGTAAAAATGATCAGGGTTATAAGGATTAGAAATGGTAACTTAAAACTGTGCTAAGGTAACTTTTGTAGGAGAATGGAAAGAAAGCTGATTCCTACAAGAAGACAAGAAGAAGATAATGCTGAGATGCTATGCTGTGGAGATGGCTGGAACAAACACCAAGGACCAGAAGACTTCACTGATAATGTTCCCTGCCAGACAGCCTTATGGGAAGGGACAATTGCATTATTGTTTTCTTTTGAGTCTCTGTATCTCTTTTTACAAAGGGGACTGCCCCCTTTGATTTGTCAATATGGTGATCGACCTTTACCCCTTCCCATATTTACTTAAAGGGGTGATGGTTAAGGGGGAAAAATTCAGATAAAAAAGAGAGTAGGGGAGTATTAAAGATGTAGAAACAAAAATTTGAATAAAAGAAGATGGGGGGAAAGTGTAAGAAATGGGAGGAGGAGTTTTGTTTCCACAGAATTGAAGTTGTACCTTTCCCCCTCCCCCATCCCAGCTTTAGCAGAAAACAGGCCTCAGGTCAGTGCTCCGGTAAAAGGTCAGAGGCTTGTACACATGCTTAAAAGAGCCATTTGAGGAGGGCCTAATGTTGGCAGGCAGGGGGTTGTATCTGGCCAACGAAGAGCCTGGCAGGAGATTTGAGGTGAGGGTCTATTAAAGGACTGGCATCCATCTGAGTCCTTTGTACTTTCTCCTGTACTCTGTTCAGGGGAGGTACCCATTTATTCAGGGGGAATAAATGTAAATTATAATTAAAACATTCCTGGCTTCCCAACGAGTCTTGTTTATTCCTAGACAATGTAAGTATGTTTCTTACATCTTCTATTTGGACTTTGTGAAATTTCTATATCAATCTCTTGTTGTTGTTCAGCTTTCGTTATTGAAGAGGACCAATGACACCAGGGGGGTGATGTCTTTCTTGATTTGCAAGTGAATTGAATTTAAGTGGGGCAGAGCTGTGCAAAGTCATGGGTCTTATTCTCTCTTACAGAGGCATTGAAGTCCAATGGCAAGACATAGATCAAGATGACTGGTGATGGCCCCGGATGCAGTGGGAGACCTTGGCCTTTCTAAGCTATGGCCTTTCCCAGGTCTCAGTTCATCTGAGGCAATGCCTATTCAGTAATTAAAGACTAGGTAAGAAATGAGGTAAAAGACGGCCGAGTTTGCCTTCATAAAAGAATCAATCTGGTAGAGGAAGACCCTCAGAATTTCTGGCCAGAACAGAAACAATAGCTATTTATACTTAGCCATCAAAATCCCAACAATGAGCCAGTGAGGCTTGGGTGGGGACCTATTATTGGCCATTCAGTGAAAGCCAGAATGATTTGGGTTTAAACGGATAGTCAAGTAGCTCCATTTGAATCACAATGAGCTTTAACAAAGCCTAGTTTTTCAGAGTTATATTTCAAGAAATCATAAATGAAAACTACATGAAACAAGAGGTAATTGTCCCAGGTTTTTCGGGGGAAAAAACAATGATAGATTAAATAAATAGGGGAGAAAAAAATCTATCCCCCAAGCTCCAAGATACCTTTCAAAATATAATCAATCAAAATTTATATTCCTTTGAACAGAGCACCCACATGTAAGGGTATGACCCCCACATGGACAGAAAGAGAAGCGAAGGGAGTGGGGAGGAGAACAGCAGTTAATGAATGAAATGTTTTTTGCATCCTTCTGCTTACATTTTGAGTATTTTACTGATTATTTCTTGCACACAATGAGTGGCTGTCTGAAATGCTGGGAAAAGTCAGCCCATTTCAATTTTTTAAAGTGTCACGGAGTCAGAAATGAATCAGAGCAAGGCAATAGGACTTTGCTCTAGCATACCTAACTTCTGGGAAACATGACCCCAACCCTACAATTTTCCTACACCCCTAAGGCCTCCAAAGGTCCTATACCATGGCCCTTCACATCCACAACAGAACCATCTCACATCTTCACCTACCTCTGTGCTATCATTACCCCCTCAATGGTCTCATATCCCTATGTTCCTCTCACAGCTGACCTGTTATGCTTGTTCTCTGTAAAGACATTCTCATAGCATCCCATGGTTGAGAAAGTGGACCACTGCCCCTCCTTCCTCCACCATTGTAGACCTCACCAATGACCATCAGCTACCTCCAGCTTCCTCATGGAACTCTTGGGGAATGGGGAGGGGTTGCCCAATAGCTTAGGCCCTTGTAGACCCTCTGGGGACAGGCCTTTTCCCCTCCGCACTCAGCGCAATTACACACAAACAGGGAGCATTGATCTCTAAGCCCTGACCACAGTGAAAGTTCAGAAGGCCCATTCTGAGGGCTAGCTAAGGTAGGATCCTGGGGCCTTTCCACATCACAAGTGAACTTCTTCCTAGCTGACCCCAACCTGGTCCCTCCAGCTGGCCTAGGAATGACTGCTCAGAGAGCAGCAATGACTCCAGGGTATCCTGGGTGCTCTGCTGACTCCCACATACATAAGGACATGTTCCAGGGTCTTTCCCTCCCAAGATCTTACGTCCTAAGGAGTTCTCTCTTCTAATCCCTATATACTTGCCCCCAAAACCAGAAATTCTAGTGATGCCTTAATAAAGAAGGAGGTTCAAACTACTAGCTGAAATTAGATTTTGGTATCATCACTGAAAGTTTAATGATCCATGATATAGGCAATCCCCACCTACTACAAATTCATTTCACCAGATCGCCATTCTACCCATTCCATACTGTCTAATTAAAACTCAGAGCTCATTTCTCATTACCTTCATGCTATGAAAGACAAAGACAACAATGGACATACAGTAAGATTCAGTCGAAAGCCAGTTTTAACAACGCGACTCAATAAGTATTTTATGACGTACCTCCTATGTGCCAGGCACTGTGCTAGGTACTGAGGACAAAGAGACAAAAATGAACATGGAACCTGCCCTCAAGGACCTTACATATTCTAGTGGTGGAACAAGAGAGATCAATATTCACAGGGATAAGTAGATCATATATATACATATATATATATATATGTATATATGAAGTAACTTTGGGTGAGAGAGATGAAAAAAGGCTGCCTATGGCAAGCTGTACTTGAGCTGAACCTTAACTATATCTAGGGATTCCCTGAGGCAAACGTAAGGAGAAAGAACATTCCAGGCATAGGGGGTAAACTTTGCGAAGACACAGAGGTGAGAACAGGATGATGTGGAGAGAGGAATAATATGTTAGTGTTTTTAATTGTCTTTTTTGAAGTCCATGCTAATGAGCTGGTAGGGTAGCTAGGAGGCACAAAGGTTAAAGTGCTGGGCCTGGAGTCAGGAAGATTCATCTTCATGAGTTCAAATCCAGCTTCAGACATTTATTAGTTATATGACCCTGGGCAAGTCACATAACCCTGTTGATCTTAGTTTCCTCATCTGTAAAGTGAACTGGAGAAGGAAATGGCAAAATTCTCCAGTATCTTTGCCAAGAAAACCCCAAATGGGGTCAGAAAGAGTCAGCTGCAATGGGACAGCAACGAGCGGGTAAATGCTGTTTTGTTAAGGAGCTAACACAAAACCACTCATTCCATTACTGGATGATTCTAATTGTTAGGAAGTTTTTGTCACTTTTTACATCCATGTAAAACCTACTTCTGTGCAGCTTCCAAACTCTGACCCTAGTTCAGCCCCATGGGTATACACCACGTAATCTTCTTGTACATCCCTTCAGATACATGACATCAGGTTGCGAGGATGACTTCTAACATTCCTTCCAACTCTAAATCTATAGGAGGTCCTATGTCTATGCTAAGTCTTCTCTTTTCCATACTATACATCCCCAGATCCTTCAGCCAAACCTCATGTGGCATAGTCTACAAACCCTCCATTGAGGTCACCCTCTTCTGAACACTCTCCAGCCTAATAGTTTACCTAAAATGTCACCCTCAGAACTAAACACAATGCTCCAGCATCTAACCAGAACAAAGACAGAAGGACTCTCACCATCTGTTTTGTGGACCCTATGCTTCTCCTCATACATCCTCAAATAACATTAGCCTATTTTTTGGCTGCAAATGTTGCATATCAAGCTTGAAGTTCATGAAAAACATCTATATCTTTTACACATGAACTTTTATCTAAACATGCCTCCCTGATTCTGTAATTGTGTAGCTGGGTTTTTTTCTGCAGTTCAAATATAGGGTTTTACATTTATCCCTGTTAACTTTCATCTTATGAGATTCAATCTATTATGCCAATCCTTCAAAATGTGGATCCTATTATCCAGTGTTAGTTGTCCCTCTCAGCTTTGTATCATCTGCAAATTTTATAAGCATGATATCGATCCCTTTATCCAAATCCTTAACAAAAATGTTTAACACAGGGACGAGGAGAGATCTCTGAGCACTCTAGAAGAGTTCTGACCTCCAAGCTGAAATAGATACATGCTGACAGCAAATATTTGTTGAATACATACTACTCTGAGTGAAGCTCTAAGGTCAATGGAATATTTTTATATTATTTTATATTTTATAGCTTCAATTTGTTATGGAGAAATCTACCCAAGAGTAAAAGAAGGCATCTGTCCAAACATCTCAGAACAGTTGTTTGAAACCTGGGCTATCAATTCTAAGATGGTAAGCAAAATCTTTGCCAATGAAGTTCATTCCTGGCTTACTAGCTCTTTAGGTCAAATCTATGATATGATAGACTTGTGTTTTAGAGTGTTAAATAACTTTAAAATATATCAGACCCCATCAAATAATAAATCTGTTAACTAAATTTATTTTTAAATAGATTTTATAAGACATAAATCATCACTGTACTATTTTCCATTATTATGTACACACACACACCACACACACACAAAATTTATTTGATGCCAAGTCCTTGGTAAGTAATGCTGCCTCCAATTATAAAAATATTCTAAGATAAAATATGATATACCTTATAGCAATCTCCTTTGCGACACAATTTTTAAGGAAAGACTGTGAGGGGAAAGCAGGAACAGTCTAGATTCCTGTTTTCCATTACCACAGATGATTGAGTTGCTTTTATATGACTCATCATCAAGGTTTGGAAATTGCAGTGGCCAGGTCTCTAACACTGGAGTATGCAATTACAGTGGAAGAAAGGGTGGGCACAGAGAAAGTATATTCTACTTGCCAGCATTCCAAGAACAGAAAAGAGTCCAGACAAAGGCAAGAGTACTCTCACTTCAGAGATTCATTAAAAAATGTTTTGAGTGTCTATTATGTAGAGCACATTGTGTTATGTACTGCTGAGATGAAAAATTCTTACCTTGGAGTGTCTAGGAGAAGATAAAGTAAGTTCGCAAATGACTGTAATATTAAAAAATGCGGGGGGGGGGGGAGCAGATTGCTATGGACTTCTGATTTATCAATAATTATGATAGGTTGATAATAATTGTAATAGTGAAAAACAATGATCAGAATGGATCAGAAAAATCAGAATTAATCTGATTTTGTTGTTGAATGGAGCAAATACGTACAATCTTAATGAAGTCTGTGTGAATGCATTTATAGCTGTGCGTTGTATCATTTATACTTGTCAGTCTGTGGGAAACTATTAAAATGACCCAAGGAAAGCCTTATTGAAGACATAACAATCCATCATCAAAGATAGTCCATCTAGGCTAAGGCACCATTCACACCTGGGCCAGATAATCAAGAGGAGACTGATGGACTTAAGCCAAAAAACGGCACCAAGCTAAGAAGAAAAAGGCCTTAAAATAATACAAGCACACCTCATTGTATTGCACTTTACAGATATCGCCTTTTTTTTAATAAATTAATGGTTTGTGACAACCCTACATCAAGCAAACCTATTGGAGCTGTTTTTTCCAACAGCATGTGTTCTAATCATGTCTATGTCACATTTTGGTAATTCTTGCAATATTTCAAACTTTTCCATTATTATTATAACTGCTATGGTGATCTGTGTTGATGTCACCATTGGAATTGTTTTGGGGTGCCACACACTGGGATCATGTAAGACATTTTAAGTGATTAATCTTGTGTGTTCTGACTGCTCCACCAACCAGCCATTATATCTTGCTCCATTTCCTCAGGCCTCCCTATTCCCTGAGACACAATAATATTGAAATTAAGCCAATTAATAACCCTACAACCACTTCCAAGTAAAAGGAAGAGTCAATTGATGTGGCAAATTTCATTGCTGTCTTATTTTAAGAAATTGCCACAGCCACCCCAACCTTCAGCAACCACCACCCTGATCAGTCAGCAGCCTTCAACATCAAGGCAAAACACTCCAGCAGCAAAAAGATTATGACTGACTGAAGGTTCAGATGATGGTTAGTATTTTTTAGTAATAAAGTTATTTTAATTAAATTATTTTCTTAGACATAACACTATTATACACTTTATAGACTAGTTAAACCTTATCTTTTACCCCCTTTCCCCAACAAGGCAGCTAATATTTATTTTGATGAATTAATAAATGAATGAATGAAAGTGGCCCAAACATTTGATTTAGGGTAGATGTTTCTGGGCTCTGATTTTGTTGTTCACCGTAACAGTTTGGCATGTCAATTAACCTTTCTATTTCCCAATTTTAGTCCTTTGCCTTATAAACTAGAGATAATAAATCTTATCTTCTTCTCAGGGATATTAAAGGAAACCTTCAGCAACCACCACCTTGATTAGTCAGCAGCCATCAACATCAAGGCAAGACCCTCCACCAGCAAAAAGATTATGACTGGCTGAAGGCTCAGATGATGGTTAGTATTTTTTAGTGATAAAGTATTTTTAATTAAAGTCTATAGTTATAAACATAACTTTTATATGTACTGGGAAACCAAAAGTTTTGTGTGATTCGCTTTATCGCAATGCTTGCTTTATTGTGTAGATCTGGAATTGAACTCACAATATCTCCAAGGTATGCCTGTAGAGAAAATGTTGAGCTCAAAGGGGCTATGCAAATCCCCTTTGAATTTCTGTAAGAAAGCAAAGAAATAAGAGGCATTACATAAAAACTGCAATAACTCCTCTTCTTTGTGATGCCATCAGGAACTTGACTACCCTTGCATGTCTCAGCTAACTATAGGTAAATATGGATTGTGTGAGAATACACAGAAACATGTGGAGGGGAAGAAGAGGAGGAGTGAATTAGGGACTGAGAGAGAGTGTGTCTGTGTGAGTTTTAGGATAGATCAAATTTTATGACCAATAAATCTTTGAACAGCAGAACTCTGTGTTTGTTGTTTTGTCCTAAATCTGCTCTCCACTGTTCTCACACTTCGTACTTGGCAGGATTACGTGAAAGCCTGTCTATCTTTTGAGACAGACAGAATTTCAACAGGGGGAGATGGCCACACCCCAATCCTATTCCCACATACTGAGAGCAGAGCCATTACATGGACTCAAAGGACATCATCTGGTCCCTTTAACTGGGTGACTAAAGTTGGTTCTGGAAAATAACTGTAAAATTTGTTGTTGCTTTTTTTTTACTCTTGCTTATGCAAGCAAAAAAAACTACATTGACGAATCAATTGGAATATAGAGTAACATAAAAAGCTGAAATAGATTAAAAATTATGCTAAATGAAAGTGATGCCAGCAAATCATATTATTAAACAGCTGGTTTCTTTTTTAGGGCATCATCTCTAATTGCTTAGTGATGTGGTTTACTGTAAAAGTTAATAGATTCCTGATGAAATTATTGGCTGAACTAATTATCTTATGACAAACCCACCACCAAAAAAAAAGAGAGAGAAGGAAGAGGAGGAGGAGGAAGAATAACAAAAAGGAGTACATTTCTCAGATGGTGCTCCAGTCGGCAATTACCACCTGATTGAGGAAAGTGGGGGTTCTCTTTTACAAATATGTCTTTCATAAAAATGTGATGTTGGCTTTTGAGGGGAAAATTTTAGTAAACAACAGCAGAAAATTCAGAGAGAATGAAAAGAAAGGAATATTGTATTATTTTGGCTGTCTTTAACAAAGCCAGCTGCTCCGCTATTGACTAATGATGTTTCCTGGCATTAACATGACATTTTCATTGACAAACGAGTTATTTTAATTCCTTTAATACCCCCGGGAAGAAGATAAGATTTATTATCTCCAGTTTATGAGGCAAAGGACTAAACTTGGGAAACAGAAAGGTTAATTGACTTATACCAAACTGTTACAGTAGAATTTGTGAACCACAAAACCAGAGCCCAGAAACACCTACCCTGAATCAAATGTTTGGGTCACATTCATTCATTCATTCATTCATTAAATAAATATTAGCTGCCTTCTCAGTATAGTGATCCATGTTGGGGAAAGGGGGTAAATTGTAAGGTTTAACCAAAATATATTTCCTACCTTATAGTAGGCAGATAAGACACAAACACAGGTTAATGTACAATATTATGTGATTCATTACAAAAAGGTAAAACATAATGGTATGTAAGGTACAAAAAAGAGAGTCCTTACTGATGGAACTTGGAGGTGGAGGCAGGGGCTATATTTGAGTTAAGCTTTACAGTATGCGTAGACACTCAAGAGGTAAAGAAAAGCCTTTCCCATCACTGAGAATAGCATGGACCAAGGTAGAGAGAGAGACAGCTACAACGTTAGGATTGTTTGGAGCACAGAGAGTAATTGGATTTTGCTGGAGCATAGAGTGCCTAGAAAGAACATGAGATAAGGATACATGAGTAGGGTTGGCATCGGACTGTTAATAGCCTTGAATGCCAGGTAATGGAGTTTGAACTTTACTCAATAGGTAAGAGAAAGCTGCTGAAGATTTCTTGGCATAAAGACAGAACCAGATTATTTTGGCATTGTTGTGAAGGATGAACTGGAAAGGGAAGAGATATGAACATTTGTTATAAGGCAACTGTAATAGTCCATGCAGGTGATGAGGGGAATGGTGGAAGTAGGAATAGGAAGAGGGGACAGTGATAAAATTCTACCTTCTAAAGGAGGCTTTCCCCAACCCCTCTTAAGTCCAGTGCCTTCCCTCTGTTAATTATTGCCTATTTATCCTGTATATAGCTTGCTTTGTATATATTTATTTGCATGTTGCCTCTCCCATTAAATTGCAAGCTCTTTGAAGGCAAAAACTGTCTTTCGCCTCTTCTTGTATACCCAGCACTTAGTACAGTGCCTGGTAACATAGTAGGCACTTTAAAAATGTTGACTGATTGATATGAAAAACAGGAGATAGAGAAGAGTCAAAAAAGTCTTGAGCACTGGAGACTGAGAGGGGACCCTAATAGATATACTGAAGTTAGAAGGAAGACCCGATTTAGGGGTAAAGATGATAACCTCTCCTTTAGAGATACTGAATTGGATATGCTAGTGAGAAACCTAAGTAGATTTCTGTAGGCAGCTGGAGATATGGTCCTGGAGCTCAGGACATGAGATATAGAATTAAGAGTCATCTCCATCACTGACACTCTGAGAATAACTAAGATTGCCAGATGTGAGAGTAGAGAAGACAAACAGATAATGTGGTTGACAAACAACTATGTTTCTGTTTATTCTTTTTTTCCTTTTTGGAGCAGGGGGAGGCAGGGCAATTGGGTTTAAGTGATTTGCCCAAGGTCACACAGTTAGTAAGTGTGTCAAGTGTCTGAGGCCGAATTTTAACTCAGGTCCTCCTGACTGCAGGGCCGGTGTTCTACTCACTACGCCACCTAGCTGCCCCCGACAAACAACTATGTTAACTGATTGGCAAGAAGATGAGACAGAGAAGGGTCTATTAAAGAAGAAGAAGAACCATGAATATGTTGTCTCTGAAGTCAAGAAGGGAGAGGGCATTGAGTAAGTAGAAGAGCAGCATTCTGCCCCAGACACTTAGCCCTGCCTCCAGCCCCAACCCAGAGACCATTGTCTGGGAAGCCAGTCATAGCTAGATGGGACCTGGCAACTGCCTCTGAACGGGGCTGAAGACCCACCTCCTCAGCTCCTATGAAGACACAAAACGCTTCTCACCACCAAAGTCCTTCACACTGTTTAATAGTTAAAACACCAGGAAGAGACAGGGTTTTAGGAATGGAAATGACAATTAAGAAGATGCTCTACCATCTATCTGCCTCTCCCCCGTATTTTAACAGCCCCTGGGTCACCTAATAGCTGAAACCTACTGTCTACGTTGTCTCCCCATTACAGTATGAGCTCCTTGAGAGCAGAAACCGTCTTCTATGTAGAATTCAATGTTATTTTTTTATTCATGTCATTGCAAAGAGGGAAGACAGTGAATAGTGAAGCTGAGGAGGCATCAAGTAAAGAAAGTTTTCAAGAAATTCAGCAGCGATGGAGATGAACTAGTATCAGCATCAAGGGATGGAGGGGGGTGACCAAAGAGGAAGAAAATGAATTTCTGCAAAAGAGACGGCCGCTGGAGCAAGGTAAGTGGCTAGGTTCTGCATTCCCTGGGACAGGGCATCCTCATCTTCACCTACTCCCTCCTTTTCTATCTCTTGCTCCATAATCAAATCAATACCATCGTTGCCTCTGGAAAGGGTGTACCAACAAAATGCCATATCGTTCCTTTCATCATTTTCAGTGATTCCCCAGACTATAACTCCCTTCCCTGGCCACTGTTGCCCTGTATGTATGGTCTCTCCTATGGGAATGTAAGCCCTCTGAGGACCAGGGCCATCATGCTTTTGTATTTGTATCCCCAGCACTTAGCACAGTGCTTGGCACACGGTGCTTATTTTCATTCATTCGCTCATTCACACAACCACACAGAAAGAGGAATTCACTTTAGTGAGGGATAGGGACATCTCTCCTGTGACCAGAGGGAAGGAAATAGTAGGCTTGATGCTTCTCCCAGCTTTGTTTCATCTGCAAATACCATAAACGCATCATCCACCACCTAGTCTGAAATCACTGATAAAGAGCAGCAGGCACCATTCAGAGTGCAACATGTAGAAGAGTAAGCAGGAATCCTTTTATAAACCTTACAATGTGAGCTCCTTGAGAGCAGAAACTCTCTTTTCTATTTGCATTCGCCAGCATACATAGGATATAATGGGGTTTTTTTATTCATGTCACTGCAAGGAGAAAATTTTATTTTATAAGCGCATTTTAATGTAGACACCTTTGTAGAAACTAAGTCGTTGTCTTATGATAAGTCTCATGGATTACTGAGAAAGGATTTAATGTTCCTCGGCTAGGTGGTCCAGTGGTTGTCATCGGACTTGGAGTCAGAAAAAACTGAGTTCAAATCCAACCTTAGACATTTACTAGCTGTGTAGCCATAGGCAAGTGACTTAACCTCTTTTGGTAATAATAGCAACTGCTTCACAGCGTTGTTGAGGATAAAATGAGATGCTTATAAAGCCCTTTGCAAATCTCAAAGTGCCATATAAATTCTGGCTATTACTGTTGTTATTAAAAGGAGAAATAGAAGAAGTCCAGTTCTCAAAGCGAGCCTAAGGTGCCTTATCGTAGCTCTGCACCTGATGGGGCTCTCCAAGAGAATTCCCTCCATTTTGTCTGCAAGAGCATCCTGAGGAACTTCTGCCAGCTCTCTCGCTGAAATCCAGTCCAAGGGGAGGCAGATGAGGTTAACCGACACTAGCTTGGGCGCCATCATGCTTTTTCTGGGTGCTTACAAACCGTTCTAGAATTCTGCATATAGAGACATTGGCTCGTCTGTGGTTTTCTAATACCTCCGTTTGCCATGATTCCTCAAAGATTATCCATCGTGCTTTACGGATCACATCTTGGGATTCTTTCAGCACCTCAGTTTCATTCCTTTGGGCCACAAGATGAAGCACTTAGAGCTATTTATTTTAATATATTTGCTAAGCATAGTTACGTCCAAGGCACTTTGCTAAGTGCCAAAAAAAAAAAAGCCCTTAAGGAATTTTTATTTGACAATTCTACTGGGATGAGAGGGCATTTAGGTGGCATAATTGATAGAATACCTGGACTGGAATCAGGAGGACCTGAGTTCAAATTAGACTTACAAGCCATGTGAACCTGTGCAAGTCACTTAACCCTGTTTGCCTCAGTTTCCTCATCTGTAAAAAATGAGCTGGAGAAGAAAATGGCAAACCACTTCAGTATCTTTGCCAAGAAAACCCCAAGTGGGGTAACAGAGAATCAGAGGGACTGAGAAACACATCAGCAATACTGGGGTTAGGAACTATCTTGAAATCTCCCTGACTATCTTGAGGACCCATTGATTCTTAATCATGTTTCTTTTATTCTTATCAGATTGAAAATCACTCTTATTGAGAGAAAACTGAAGCAAAATGAGAGTTGGTTTTATTGTCTCTACTCTCAACTCTTGGCATTTCACTATCTCCTCCAGGCAGTGAACATTGTACTTCCTTCTTGGTGGTCTCTTAGCTCTGAAAATTGGCAGGGGATGGGGGGAGGAAGGAGAAAGACAGGAGGGGAGAGGTGAGGGGTAGAGGGGAGGGGAGGAGAAGAGGGGACCCTTTTTGTTTTTCTCAGCATTCTTCTCACACCTTACTGAAAGACAGCTGATGTTCAGGCCTTGTCTCTCCCACAAGCTCTCCCTGATTCTTAATCTTAAAATGGCGGTGTACTTGAGTAAGGGTTTCCGTTAACATTTAAAGAGTTTACGGTAATTTATCACCCGAGCACTTTAAAAACAATTACAAGTAACGCAATTAACTGACTCTTTGCTACTTTTATGCCAAGAAATATGATATTACTGTCACTATCTGTAATCATTAGCTATTGATTAGCATATGTTCCTAGCCTAATTTACATAAAGAGTACACTAATTACATACTCCCTAGCTGTCTATTTTCTCTATGTGTGGTCATATTTTGCTGAAGGAGAATTTTTAGCTACTGACCTGCAGCCCCAACTGAGATGGATTCCATGCTGTTTGGCATCTCAGCAAAGTTAGGCAAATTAACTAAGCGACAAAAGAACCATTTCCTCTGTCCCCTCTTCCTTGGTTTCCTTCCACAAGAGAACTAGAACCTTCTAATAAATCATATCCAACAAATCCTAACTCATAGGAGGACTTGATGTTCTGAAAACGCACGTGCCTGGATCTATCTAACATTTTATACAGTTTCAAAATAAACACAGGACTTCAACTTTGAATCACAGAAAACAAACATCCGGTTTGGGAATAATAATGGTTTAATGACAAAACAAAACTGTATCACAGTGATCATAATATTGAAGCATCGTCCTTTCTTTTTCACTTAACAACATGGAGAAGTTATTATTGTTATCCGTTTAGTAGGTTTTAAAGGTACTGGTAAAATTTACTTCTGAACCAAAGTTAATTCACTGGTAACTTTAAAAAAAAAAAGACCACCATTTTGCATGAGGATACATAAATTGAGCACTGCGGACACATTATTTACACAAAGAAGCTAAACAGATAGTCAAATTTCCCAAACTTCCTAGAATCTGATCAATGTATATAATGCCACTTCAGACCAAATAAACATTTTTTAAAAACCCTTACAACTATGTGAACGCCAACGTAACATCTTCTAAACATGACATTTACTTCAGGAACAAATAGTTTTTTCTGGGAGTTGCACTCACACCAAACTCTTATCTAAACTAGATTTTTATGGATTCATAAATTTATTTAGCTATATATATGTATCTCATGATAAATTCACTAGGCCAGATTCCACATGTTCTTTCTGGCCAAACTGACCTTGGCATAAATAGTCTGAAAGTTAACAATTATATAATTAAATGATAACAGCTATTCTGGAAATAACCATTCATTTTAGCTGACTAAAGAAATTGGAATAGGGCCCACTGTAGCTACCACCTCACGACAAATATTTTATCACAAACTAGAATAAGTAGTACCTTAGTAATACTCCTTTGGAAAAAAAATGCAGACATGGTAATGCTAATTGTCGTCAGCGGGTTTCAGAAAGGGTTTCTTTTTTTCCACTGGGTACACCTAGTTCCAGCTGACATAGTGCACTTTAAAACCTAAAATCTGCTAAACAATTCTTCTCAAAAGTAGTCAACTTCCCCTCCCCTCAAGGAAAATGGTCCCTTCACTCAGGTCACATTAACCCATGTCTTTCATTGAAATAATCTGTGTAAGAATTTGATCCCACTTTATAAATTAGACTGCTCTGATTACAGGACATCAGGGATGGCAACCAATGTGGTCACAGACGCCTGCCTCCAGTTCTATGACCATTGTTTGAGTTCTTTGGGGTAGATCCCTAGCAAAGCCTTCAGCTCTGCATCGTGTCTGCTCCTGCCCCCATGCCTACCCACAGATGACACATAACAGTCATATGTATAAACCTAGAGCCTTCATACTTTATTGCTACTCAGTACAGCAAAATAAGAACATGCATGTTCTCAACTCTACAAACAAGAAGTTGGAGCATTTCATTCTCCCTCTTATTAAATAAGTCAGTGTCCTTTGAAATTGTAGTGGTAGGACATGGTGGGGAGGAAGGCAAGGGTATCCAAATTTTGTCTGGTAAATCACCCTTTCTCCTCACTTTATAGGAATTAATGGAAAAGGAGACCTATTTTCTCACGACAGGGAATAAAGGCTGAAGGAGTAATGGAGTAAAGGATCAAATACACTGAAGCAAAAAAAAAAACAAAAGGTCTCTAGTACTTCTCACAGAAGGGTGGAGGTTCAAAAAAATCTGTCTTCAGAACAAATGGCCAAATTCTCCTGTGGTTCAAATTTCTCATTATTTTCAAAGAGAACTCTGTAGTGGAAGAGAACAGCTCAGTAGAATGAGCCTGGGGCAGGGGTAGGGAGTCTGCGGCCTCGAGGCCACATGCAGCCCTCTAGGTCCTCAAGGGTGGCTCTTTGACTGAGTCCAAGTTTTACAGAAAAAAATCCTTTTAATAAGGATTTTTATTTTTGTTTTATTAAGGGGATTTATTTTATTTAAGGGGATTTGTTCTGCGAAGTTTAGATTCAGTCAAAGGGCCACACTTGAGGACCTAGAGGGCCACAAGTGGCCTCAAGGCTGCAGGCTCCGCACCCTTGGTCTGGGGGGCTTTAGGATCAGGAAGGGTGTACAGAGGAGAGAGATGTCTTGAATTACATATTAAATGACAGAAGGTGATATTAAGAGAAAAGAAAGAAAAGCGGGGTGGATGAATTGAGGGAAGGTAGCAACAGAAATGTCCAAGGTGAATGCACACTTCAAAAGTGTTTGACATGAAGAAACTTATGCCCTCCTTCCGTGAACGTGACAGTGATGATTATGCAAAGAGAAGCCAGTTCGTCATTAACTTATGGCAAAAAGCTCTGCTGCTACTACACAACGTAGGTGTATTGTACTCACATTAGGGTGTCTGTGACAACATTGCCTTAGACGCTCTGTTCTTTCTCTGCGGAGACACTGTTCCCTTTGAGCTCCAAGAAGGCTTAACTTGGGCACTTCGGTTTCTTTCCTAAAGCCTAACCCCCAAGTTGAAGTATCAAATTTTACTATCAGTATTAAGAAAAAATAATAAATAAACCAAAGGATACAGATTGATGAGGAAAATAGACCATGAAAATGTAATTCACATATCTGTTAATGTTAGATTCACAAACCATAAATTAGAAGACTAAAAACACCTAAATGAACTAAGCTACAAACATGGCAAAGCATATTAAATTTCTTATCTTTGTAGCATCTATCATGAAGGTGATGACATACAGTCTAAAAATTCATGGCATACACACTGGCAAAAACCATACACCATAAGAATAACAAGGCTGGAAGGGACAAGGCTGACAAAGACGACCCCAAGGGTGACTTTCTTAGAGACCAGTAAGTAGATCCCCAAGGGCAAGGAACTGAAATATAGCAACCCTAGCAACCAAACTAACACTCGGATTGACGTCTGGAAGAGCAGAGAGGTACAGTTCCACACTGTCCAGTTGTGGGACACGGTAGCGACAGAGTCAAAGCTGGCGGGCCTGTAAAACTCCACCACGGGGGTCGAGCTCAGAGACTGAGGGCTCTCTCTTTGTACTTCCATGATGGTGATCACCAGGCAGTTGGAGGAAGTGTGGGAAGGACTGACCAGGGAGGCCAGCCTTTTGGGGGTCAGCAGCAGCTCCGTGGGATTGTCCGGCAGGCATTTCTTCCCCTTTCCTCCACAAGTCAAGTTCACAAGGATGTTGTTGTCATCGGGGAGGCTGTTAACCTCGTCATCGGGCAGGCAGGTCTCAAACCTACAGAAAGGACACACGATGACGCCCTGAGGGGAGTCTCCAAAGTCGATGATCTTGTAAAGGCATTTGGCACAGACGCGGTGGCAGCACTCCAGTACCTTGGGTTTCCTCTGCCTGAGGTTGTAACGGTTGTAGCAGATCTTACACTCAAGCTCGTCGGAGACGGGGGATTCAGCAGTGTCCTCTGGAAGCTGGCTGGTCATCTTTGGGCTATCTTCCGTGGCCTCCTCTACCAGCAGGGTTTTTCTAAGGGATATCTAGGCGATCCCTAAAAGCATCATACCATTCAAATCAAGCAGGATTCACGCATTCATTCTCAGCTTCTGCAAGTGACTTTGTTGCCCAGATTTATGTGGAAAAAGGCAACGTGAAAATTCTGTGAAGGAAAGAAAGATTCTGACAGTAAACAAAATATTAACAAATAAGGTTGGGGGCTTTTTCAAGTTTACATACAAAGTAGATACTTCAATTTATTAAATCTATTTACTTAAAGGGGCAAGCAACTAGGTGGCCTGAAGTCAGGAAGACTCATCCTCCTGAAGTCAAATCTGGCTTCAGACATTTACTAGCTATGTGACCCTGGTCAAGTCACTTAACCCTGTTTGCCTCAGTTTCCCCATCTGTAAAACGAGCTGGAGAAGGAAATAACAAATCACTCCAGTATCTTTGCCAAGAAAACCTCAAATGAGGTCACAAAGAAGTGGACATGACCAAAAAGTGCCTCATTAACAACAAAGTGCTTAAAAGGACGCTTTCTAGGCTTTGATATATAGAAGTAATTTTCTTCAAATAGTAAACTTCTTCAGTGTGCAACACATCCTCTGGCCCAGGACAGCAAAGATTCTACATATGAAAAGCTCTCTTTGGAGGGAGCTCAAATGTCTTCCAATCAAGGACGACATGCTGATGGATGAATTGTTATATGCAAGACAGCAATGAAAAAATAAGAGACAAGAGGGGAAACTGTCCCAGAAAGTTAAAACAAAAAAACTCTGGCTTCATTAAAAAATGTCAAAAGACCTGAATCAAAGACATAATTTACTTATTATGATGTCAGTAACTCAAGAGCCAGAGGTACACACAGTAGGAGCTTAAATTAAACGTTTATTGAATGACCGATTCACTGTGGTCCAAATAGTCTCTCACAGTGCTTAACAGCCCACAAAAGAAAGGGCTCTTTCAGGAAATGCTTAGAGACAATTGAAGGGTGCCAGGATGAAAAGGAGAGCCAGCAAGGTGGCACAGTCGATAGAGCACTGGGCCTGGAATCAGTCAGGAAAACATGAGTTCAGATCCGGCCCCAGACACTTACTAGCTGTGTGACCCTGGGCAAGTCATTTCACCCTGTTTGCCTCAGTTTCCTCACCTGTAAAATGAATTGGAGAAGGAAACGGCAAACTACTCCAGTATCTTTGCCAAGAAAACCCCAAATGGCATCATGTAGAGTTGGACATGACTGAAAACAACTGAAGAACAGGATGAAATGGAGGTGAAAACCAAGGGCCAGAAATTGTACAGAACAAACTGTTCTCTCTATATCGATGCAAAGTAATTGGGCATTCAGCTGGAAATCTTTTTTCTTTTTGCTCTGATACTCGATGGAACATCCTTAAATACCTAACTGGCTGTATTCTCATTCGTCTCATCAAGAATGGAACAAGATGTCCCTATTACAAACAAGGAGAGCCTAAATCTTGAGAACCAGAGCCTGGAAAAGAAGACATCCCTAGGAGTTTTGTTTGTAAGAAGAAAAAAAATACATACACACACACACACACACACACACACACACACACACACACCCCAA
Source organism: Trichosurus vulpecula (assembly GCF_011100635.1). NCBI lineage: Eukaryota > Metazoa > Chordata > Mammalia > Diprotodontia > Phalangeridae > Trichosurus > Trichosurus vulpecula. Next base: position 181,315,350 of record NC_050573.1, on the reverse strand, counting down.
TGTATGAGGGTGGAGGGGTAGTTACAGAATTGGCGTCAGAATCGGGAAAACCTGGATTCGGGTGTTGCTTCTTGTCACATACAGGCTATGACCAGCCCTGAACAGGTTCCTTAACCTCTCATTGTCCCAGGCAACTCTCCATGATTATAAATTATAAAGAAGATGTGGATCTGAATTGACAGAAGGATTTTTCTCCTCCCAATACAAAACATATTTGCTGCTGTTGTTCAGTCATGCCCAACTCTTCATGACCCAATGAACCAACTGTCCAGGGGGGTTTCGTGGCAAAGATACCAGAGTGGTTTGCCATTTTCTTCTCCAGTCTTATGCAGGTAGAGTTAGTTAAGTGACTTGGCCAGGGTCACACAGCGAGTAAGTATCTAAGGTCACATTTGAACTCTGGTCTTTCTGACTCCAAGCCTAGTGCTCCATCCACTGCATCACCTAGATGCCCCAATAAAGCATATAAGGAATAATAAATAAATATGCATTTATAATAAATACTTATTTATAATAATAAAAATAGGAAAATCAAATTTCCCTATCCCAATGAAACCACAAGTCTATCCTTATCCTTTCCTAAGTAGTCACAGCCCACAAAAGATAGCTAGCATGTCATTGCCAAAAGAACACAGGCCTATATATGAGCTTTGGTACCGCCATTTACTACCTGTGGGACAGCAATAAAATTATTTATTCTTTCTGGTTCTTAGTTTCATTTTCTATACAAAAGAGGGAGATGAACTTGATCATACCCAAGGTTCCGTCCAGCTTTAAATCCTAAGATATTCTCCTAGTTAGCCAGCCTTATATTATACATATACAAAATGAATAAAATAAAAATGTTCCCTATTGGTCCTCCATTGTCATTACTGACTTTGGATAGATGGTTATGTGCACAAGTTCAAACAGATAGTCAACTCCCAATTATCTTTAGTAACAGAAGGGTACAAAGAGGTGAGATGGGGGGAGGGGTAGAACAAAGTGATTTCTATCTGGCCTTGGGATATTCGATTTATTTTTGGCAGCAGATTTAGCCTTTTAATGATGTGTTGCTTAGGCAAATATAACAATTCATTTGTTTTTCTGAGCGTGCACCAAGAGATAATAGTGAACGGCTGCCAGAACCCTGCTGGATGGCAGTGGGCAGTCAGGATGGAATGAAAAGCTTTCCATGGGTCATTAGGAAGGCAGAGAAGTACAGTGGAAGGAGTTCTGGCTCTGGAGTCAGTGGTCCTGGCTTCAAATCCCTCCTCTAATACCTATGTGACCTTGAACAAGTCATTCATCCCCTCTGGGCCTTCCTTTCCTCGTCTGTAAAATGATGGGGTTGGACTGAGATGGCCCTTTGAGCTCTACGTCAACGATCCCCATGATGCACGTTAACGAAAAACAGCTAATCCAAGCAACCATATGATCCAAAAATCATGTATGTTTGGCTCTGTAATCCATGACATTATTTTTAGAGAACCTGCTTATTTACTTTTGTCTTGGGCCAACATTAAAAAATAGAGATTGTATTTGCTAAGCATGTAACAGATGGCTGGCTGGAGATAGGCTCAGGAGAACAAAGTCACTTCGAAATTTTTAACTTTTCTGCTCATTAAAAGAAAAAGGACACATGCAACCTGCAAACAAAGGAAACTGAGGAATGACAGTGTGTATGTATATATGTATGCATACATATGTGTGTGTATATAACCACATTATATATATGTATGTATACACACATTATATATATGTAAAATTCGCTACCATGCAAATAATAACCACCCCTGAATTAATCACGGACCATAAGTTGACTGATGACACCCTCTCTCTTGCTCTGGAGGGCCACCATCAATTCCATCCTTTCACACACCCTGTTCATGACTCGGCCTCCTGATCCTAGTCCTGTACCTATTTTACATGACGTCAGCATTCAGCAGAGAGATGCCAGATACCAGCGTCCAACCTCCGTTGCATTCTCAGGAGAGTAGGCTTCCTAGAGTTCATGGGTGGGGGACAGGAAGAAGTAGTCTATCCTCATTAGTACTCTCAGCCACGATCCGAAAAAATTAGCTATTAGTATTACATGCTGTGATCTGCAAAGTGTAGATAGTCTCTTACCCTACCGATGGCTGAGTCCCTTCCATCCCCCTTCCCTCCTCTGACACTCTCACCCTTCTGGTGCAGGCTCTCTTCACCTCCCACCTTGACTACTGCACTAGCCTGCTGGTGGGTCTGCTTATCTCAAGTCTCTCCCACCCCAGTCCATTCTCCATTCAGCCGCCTAAGTGATTTTTCTAAAGCACAGGTCTGATCATGTCAATAAACTACAGGGGCTCCCTATCTCCCTCGGGATCAAATACAAAATCCTCCATTTCATGTTCAAAGCTCTTCGTTTCATATTCCCTTTCTATCTTTCCAATCTTCTTACATCTTATTCCCTATCTCATGCCCCGAGGAGATCCAGTGACGCTGGCCTCCTTGCTTTTCCACAAACAAGACACTCCATCTGTCTCAGATTCTGGCTTTTTCTTTGGCAGTCCTACATGCCCAGAATGTTCTCCCTCATCTCCACCTCCCGGCTTCCTTTAAGTCCCAAATGAAATCTCACTTTCTACATTCTTGACATCTCTACTTTTGTGTTAAACTCCCGACCATCAGAAAGGTTTAAGTCCAGCTTAGTGGCACTGGTAATATCTTGGATTAGATTATCCCTATCTTTTTGCCTAACGAGCTGTTGGCATTAGTGAGTAGATTTGTTTCAGGTAAGTCTGTCCATTTTTTTCTTACTAAAATACTATAAGTACCATATTGCTATGGTATAGGGTGGTTATATTTGTTATGATCTTATGTATCTGAAACATTCCAGAGAGGGGACTGCTACAAGATGAGAAAACGTTTTACAGTATTCAGATACCCGACATGGAATTATCTCATTTAGTTAACGCATCAGTGTCTATCGTACTCACTTTGTTGTTTTGAAACACTCCATGGAGAAGGGTCTCTGAGGGCGCTCCTTCCAGCAGTGAATGACCAAGGGCCTTGTTTGGCCACAGCTTCAATGGCATGCCCGAAAATTTAGCCGTTTACAAGCAACACCTCCTGGAACGACACAAAAAACTAGAATCAGGTTAAGCTGGAAGCAATGAGGCTCACTCCTGACTAATTTAGAATCCCCTCTCCCCAATAAGCTGTCATCCTGCCTTTCCTTCACAACCTCTAGCGAGGGGGAGGCAAGGCATTACTCCCACTTTTTAAAAGCTTTACTTGTCAGGAAGTTCTTCCTTCAATCAAGCTAAATCTGCCTCTTTACAACTTCTACAGATAGCTTGATTTTTGAATGTGGAATCAGGAAGATAGGAGGTCAAATCCTTCCTCTGATACTTTTTGTGAGGCCATTGACAAGTCACTTGACTTATCTGTGCCTCAGTCTCTTCCTCTGTAAATGAGGATAATGGTATCTGCAGCACCTACCAGCCAGGGTTGCTGTGAGGCTTACAGGAGATAATAATTACAGAGAGTTCTATAAATGTCAGTTATTATTATAACTGCTCTGAACTCTGCCTTCCGAGGCAAACAGAACATTCTTACACATAAACGCCCTTCAGATACTGAAGACAGTTATCATTTCCCCACCTAAGTCTCCCCTTCTCCAGCCTAAACACTTCCAGGTTCATCAACTGATTCTCATTCAATTATCTCAATGTCCTTCACAAATCTCATTGTCTTCCTCCTCAAAATTTGGCATCCACAAGTGAACAAAACATGCCAGATGTGGCCTCACCAGCACAGAGGGAAAATGGGATATTTCCTTTGTGAAGGTTAGCCAAGCAGATGGGTTCCTTCAAAAATAGATTGTTCCACAGAATTAGAAAGGAGGAGGGGGTGCCCAAAAATTGAGGAATGGTTGCAGGGATGGATTGTGGTGTATAAATGTAACAGGCTACTGTTGTGCCGCAAGAAATGATCAAGGGAATGGTTTCAGAGAAACGTGGAAAGACTTGTATGAACTGATAGAACAAGCAAAACCAGAACAATTAATAATACAATAACACCAACATTGTAAGGACAAACATCTCTGCAAATTTAAAAACTTTGATGAATGCAACGACCTACTACAATTCTAGAGGACTGAATATTAAGCATGATACTCACCTCCTGACAGAGGAATGATGGACTCAAGGTTCAAAATGAGATATATAGCTATATAGATAGATTAGATACACAGATAGATAGATAGATGGATGGATGGATGGATATAGATATATATACGCACACAGACAAGATTCAAAGTGAGATATTTAGATATATAAAGATATGTATACACATATACATATACATATACCATAGATATAGATATGACCTGGCCAATGTTGGAAATTGTTTTGCTTAACTATGCATATTTGTCAAAGCAATTTTGTGGCTTTCCCCCCTTTTTGTAATTAAGAAGAGGAAGAGAAAGTAAAATTTTGTTAATTTAAAAATAATAAAATAAATTTTTCATGCCCCCGCATCTACCTCACTGAGGACAAATACAGTCAAAATGTTAATTTAAGCCTACAAAATATATTGATTTTAGACTTTCCAGGGTGGAGTTAAGATGATGGAGTAGAAGCAGCTGAGCTCTGCCAACATTCCCCTCCAAACAACTTTAAAATAATTCCTAAAATCGAATTCTGGAGTGAGTGAGCCAATAAAAGGTCAGGGTGAGACATTCCTCCAGGCCAAGACAACTTAGGAGGTTGGAAGGAGAAATCTGTAACACAAGGATTGAAGAGGTTGGTCCAATACCCACATGGATGAAACACCAGTAGTGGGACTAGGTGGTAGCAAGAGAAAAAGCAGCAGTTTCAGGAGCTCTCAAGCCAGAGATGGTAAGGGGACCTGACGAGTGGTCAGAAAGAGATTACAGGGGCCCACTGTGGTAGCACTGGACCCAGGCCCGGATGCTGTTTGGCAAATCCATTCCCTATACCCACTTCTGGGTCATAGTTCAAGGATGAAGAGGAGCAAGGGCTGTTAGGAGCAGTATCACTTCTGATCCCAAGGGAGCAGGGGTCTTTCTTGGATAAGGATCAGAACACAAACCAGAAGAGCAGTGACCACACCTCTCCCCTGATCATATCATTCTGAAAATATCAAAAACTTCCAAAACTTCAGAACTAGCTTTGAAAGCAGCAGTGCAAAAAAGTCTGAAGCTTGTAAAGTGCCTCTCCCCTTACCCCATGCTGGCAACAGAAACCAATTTTAAGATAAAGTTTAAAACCAAGAAATAGGGTTGAAAAATGAGCAGGAAGTGACAGGGAAGATCAAGACACAAATTCAGAAGAAGACAATGTAGTCAAAATAGCTAAGCCTCAAAGAAAAATGTACATTAGACATAAGCTAAACAAAATTCCTAGAAAGCAAAAAAAAAAAGTATTTTCAAAATCAAAGTGGTAGAAAAATAGGTAAAGAAATGAGAGCAAAGGAAGAAAATTATGAAAAAACAATTAACTACTTGGTAAAAGAGGCACAAAAATACTGACAATATAATACCCTAAAAAAGAGACTTGGCCAAATGGAAAAAGAGGAACAAAAATTCACTGAAGAAAATAATTCCTTAAAAATTAGAATAGGGCAAGTGAGAGCTAATAAGCCCATAAGACATCATGAAACAATGAAACAAAGTCAAAAGAATGAAAAAATAGAAGAAAATGTGAACTACGCCATTGGAAAAACGGACTTGGAAAATAGATCGAGGAGAGATAACTTAAGAATTATTGGACTAGCTGAAAGAACCTAGACATCATATTTCAAAAATTATAAAGGAAAACTACCCCTATATCCTGGAACTAGAGTAAAATAGAAATTGAAAGAATCCACTGATCACCTCCTGAAATAGATTCCAAAACAGAAACTCCCAGGAATATTATAGCCAAATTCCATATACATATATAATTCTATGTACATATAAGCTCCCCTCTTTATTTCTTTGGGATACAGACAGACCTAGTAGTGGTATTGCTGGGTCAAAGGAAAACACTGTATGCAGTAATGGCAATATTGTACAATGATCAACTGTGAACGAGTTAGCTATTCTGATCAATATAATGATCTAAGACAATTCTGAAAGATTTATAATGAAAAAAATGGGCAGCTAGGTAGCACACTGGATAGAGTATGCCATGACCCAGGAAGTCAGGAAGACATCTTCCTGAGTTCAAGTTGGGCCTCAGACACTTAATAGTTATGTGACGCTGGGCAAGTCACTTAACCCTGTTTGCCTCAATTCCCTCATCTATAAAATGAGCTGGAGGAGGATATGGCAAACCACTCCAGTATCTCTGCCAAGAAAACCTCAAATGGGGTCACAAAGAGTCAGACACGACTGAAAAATGACTCGGCAGCTACTGCTATGATGAAAAAAAAGCTATCCACCTCCAGAGAAAGAACTGATGAAGTTGAATGCAGATCAAAGCATACTATTTTTTTACCTTAGTTGTGGGGTTTTTTTGGTCTGTGTTTTCCTTTGCAACATGGCTAATATGGAAATATGTTTTGCATGGCTTCACATGTACAATTCATATTAAATTGCTTGTCTTCTCAAGGAGGGGCAAAAGGCAGGAAGGAGGAATAGAATTTGGAATTCAATTTAAAAAAACGATGCTAAAAAATTTTACATGTAATTAAGAATAAAATAAAATAAGAGAGAAAAAATTGAATGTTAACTTTAGCAATAAGACAAGAAAAATAACTGGAAAAACAAAAATAGGCAATCAGGAAACAAAAGATGATATAATGGTATTCTTAGAGGGCCCTAGAGAATCAACTAAAAAATTTGTTGAAACAATTATCAACTTCAGCAAAGTTGTAGGACAGAAAATAAATCCTCATAAATCATCAGTATGTCTATATAATATCAACCCACCCAGAAGGAAGAGATAGTAAGGGAAATTCCATTTAAAATAACTGCAGATGTTATAAAATACTTGGCTGTCTACCTGACAAGATAAATCCAGGAATTATATGAACACAGTTACAAAATACTCTTCACACAAAGATGGACCTAAACAAATGGAGAAATATTAACTGTGCAGGGGTAGGCTAAGCCAAAGGAATAAAAACAGCAATTCTACCTAAGTTAATTTACTTATTCAGTCCCAATATCAATTAAACTTCTAAAGAACTATTTTATAAACCTAGAAAAAATAGTAATAAAATTCATCTGGGAGGACGAAAGGTCAAGAACATTAAAGTAATCAACGAAAAATAGAGTGGTATATCAGTGAAATAGAGTAGGTACCTAATATACAGTAGTAAATAAGCATAGTAATCTAGTGTTTGATAAACTCAAAGGTCCAAGATTTGAGGTAAGAACTCACCATTTGACAAAAATTGTTGTGGAAACTAGAAAGAAGTTTGGAAGAAACTAGGCATAGATCAATATCTCATACTATATATCAAGATAAGGTCAAAATAGATAAGTGATTTAGATCTAAAGGATGATATCACAAGTAAATTGGAAAAGCATGGAAAAATGTCAGATCTATGGACAAGGGAAGAGTTTATGATCAAATAAGAGATAGAACCATGGAAAGTAGAATGGATAATTCTTATTATAGGAAATGAAAAAGGTTTTACACAAACAAAACTAAAATGCAGCCAAAATTAGAAGGAAAATAGGAAACTAGGGAAAAAATTTACAGCAATTTTTTCTGATAAAGGCCTCATTTCTCAAATATATAGCAAGCTGAGCCAAATTTATAAAAATGCAAGCCATTCCCCCATTGATAAATGGTCAAAGGTTATGAGAACAGGCAGTTTTCAGATGAAGAAATCAGAAGTATCATAGTCACATAAGAAAATGCTCTAAATCACTATTGATTAGAGAAAGGCAAATTAAAACACCTCACACCTATCAGATTGGCTGAAATAACAGAAGAAGGAAAATGATAAATGCTAGAGTGAATGTGGAAAAACTGGGATACTAATGAACTTCTGGTGGAGCTGTGAAATAATACAACCATTCTGGAGAACAATTTGAATCTATGCCCAAAGGGCTATAAAACTGTGCATACCCTTTGACCCAACAATACCACTACTAGGCCTATAACACTAAGAAATCAAAGAAAAGAGTAAAAGATCTATTTGTTCAAAAATATTTATAGCAAGTCTTTTTGTGGTAGCAAAGAATTGGAAATTGAGGGAAAGGCTTAACATGGGAATCAAGTACAGAATAGCTGAACACGGTATATGATTGTGATGTAATACCATTGTGCTATAAGAAATGATAAGCAGGATGGTTTCAGAAAAACCTGAGAAGACTTACATTAACTGAAGTAAAGTGACATAAGCAGAACCAGGAGTACACTGTGTACAGCAACAGTGATGTAACAACTGTAAAAGACTTAGCTACTGTGATAAGACAATGATCCAAGACAATTCCAAAGGACCTATGCTGGAAAATGTTATCCATCTCCAGAGGGCTATCTCTCTCTAGATTTCATATGAGTATTTTCGATGAGAGAACAATTTCTTTCACAGGCTGCTGAAGATGAAGGAATCTTAGATGCTGCATGTGGTGAGTTCAGCTCATCCCAGTGTGAAGGAAAATTGAAGGAAACTTTCTTGTTCTGCTCTTGGTGTTGGATTTCCTGTTTTTGATTCCAGTACACAGTCACAGAGGGCACAAATTTAGGCCACCTTCAGACCTGAACTCTGAATGAAGATTGAAGCACACTTTATTTTTCTTGTTTTGTGAGTGTGTGTGTGTACTTTTTTGCAACATAGTTAAATATGGAAACATGTTTTACATGACTTCACATGTATAATCAATATTAAATTGCTCGCCTTCTCAATGAGTGGAAGAGGGGCAGAAAAGACGGAGAGAATTTAGAATTCAATTTTTCAAAAACATTTAATAGTATTATTTTTTCCAATTACATGTAAAGATAGTTTTAACATTCATTTTTGTAAGATTTTGAGTTCTCAATTTTTCTGCCTCTTCCTTCCACAAGACAGCAAGCAATCTGATATAGGCTATACATGTGCAATCATGTAAACATATTTCTACATTAACATGTTGTGAAAGAAGAATCAGAACAAAAGGGGAAAATCTCAAGAAAGAAAAAACAAAAAACAGTAAAAATGGTCTGTTTCAATCTGCATTCAGATGCCATAGTTCCTTCTCTGGATATGGATGGCATTTTCCATCATGAGTCTTTTGGAATTGTCTTAGATCATTGTATTGCTAAGAAGAGCTATGTCTATCATAGCTGATCATTGCACAATATTGCTGTTACTGTATATAGTGTTCTCCTTCTTCTACTCATTTCACTTTACAACAGTTCAAAGTTTTTCTGAAATCTACCTGCTTATCATTTCTTATAGTACAATACTATTCCATTACATTCAGATAACACAAATTGTTCAGCCATTCCCCAATTAATGGGTATCCCCTCAATTTCTAATTCTTTGCCACCACAAAAAGAGCTGATATAAATATTTTTGTACATGTGGGTCTTTTCCCATTTTTATGATCTCTTTGGGATACGGACCCAGTGATATTGCTACTTCAGAGGGTATGCGCAGCTTTACAGCCCTTTAGGCATAGTGAAACTCAACATTTTTCAAATAAATGTGAAAAAAATTTACATGAAATTGGGAAATAGTTAACAAAATAAAATATATTTTATATACATACATACATACATATGTGTATATATATATACACACACATACATATGTACATATTTCCTTCTCCCTCTCTCTCTGGCCAAATGCTATAATCAACTAGCTCTACTATTTTCCTAAACCATCTCCAGATCATCAGTAAACAACATTCTGAAGCAATTTCATCAATTTTTTTCTCTCTAATCTAATTAATTTGTTTTTCAAGATTCAAATATAGCTCCTTTATTTGTCCACTGCTCTTTAACCTTCAATATTGCTCATCAATAATCCTGGTATTATTGTAAACCAATATTTAAGTTGGATGAAATACCTCCTAATCCCTTATCCAGTAACTTTCTTGACGAGTACAAGGAATACTGAAAGTACAAGGAATACTAAACATTTTAACTAATTTAAATAACTCAAATCTGCTTTAACTACTGTTTTCCATTAGTTCATGCCTCTGCTCCACTCCCCACATGACCAAAATTTCTGTGTTGCGTTTATTGACAACCATGATTCCTTATTTCTGTAAGTGCTGTCATGTCCAATTATTATAAAAAAGTTCAACTGTCCAGTAAAGAGTAATTCTCTAGGTTTCTTAATGTTTACCCAGGAGGAAAAGGTAGAAATTTGTAATAACTTTAAAATGTGAAGGAGGCTAGTGGGGTAGGGGCAATTAATTGTTCAGCTGCAGTTATGTAAATAAGCCATGCATCAATTGGATATATGGCTAAATTCATAGTGTTTCTTCAAGAAATTCAACCCAGTTGACCTTTTTCCTTATTCTATTAGTTTCCACAGCAAAGAATGCAAGGATAAAATGAGATAATATTTGTGAAGCACTTGGCACAGTGCTTGACACTTAATAGATGTTTAATAGATGTTTATACCCTTCCCTTATCCCCACCTGGAAATCAATATGTGTTTCAAATACAAGGACACAATCGTTTTTTCTGGGTATTCACCCCAAATAGTTAAAAATCTTTCTTTTCTTCAGTTGGAAGAATTACTTCCGGATTAAAAATCAGCCAATCAACATGTCAGTTATTCCAACCATATCATCAAGTAAGAATTATTGAGTAACTTCCTTGATGAGTAACAACGAATGCTTTAAGAAAAAAAAAAGCTCCCAAACCTAGGATAACAGAAGAAGAATTCACTGTTAAAACACTCTTTACCCAACCCTTTATCTTTATCTCAAAGAATCTATCTATAGCACAATTTTTTTAATCTTTGAGTGGGTTGGCGTTTTTTGGTGGGGGGAAGTGGGGGTGGGAGGCGCTCCTGTTGTTAATAATTCTGTTTCCAAAAGGAAATTTATGGGACCACTTGCCATGTGTAACTCCATCCTTCTTTATGAATATCAAAGCAGAACAATCTTGATCATAACATCCTGGATCTTAAAAGTCTTAATAAACCATTCGGAATAGAATCTTTTACTGTGGCTCCAACCATACTACTTTAAGCTCTCCTTATGGATAAACCAAATCCTTATGTATAAACCAAAAGATTCTTTCCTTTAATTTTTCACAGTTTAACCATCCCTATTCAGCAGGCTTTCATAGATATTTCCAAGTTTTCTGCACATGTAGTCCTTGAGAAGCATATATTCCAATTCAATATAGAGCTGGCAGTAATTCAACTTAACCTCCATCTCCTAAAATGCGAATATTTTGTTTTCTGTATAAATTTCAAGTGCTTTCTGTATTACCATTCTACTGCTCAGAAAGAGAATCTCTCAACAGAGCTCAAAGCACATTAGAAGACACAGCATAATCTCCACAAGAATGAGGTAAAGGTAGCAGTTACTCCAATTCACCAATGAAAAAACTGACACAGAGAAATAAAGTGGCCCACTGGAGATTAGACAGTGAGCTGGTGAGAGCCGGGTCAAGGACATCGGCGGGGTTATAAAACTCCCACTGTCATTATGAATCTTGGATATCCAGTCTAGTGCTCCATTCTCCAAACTAGATTACTCATTCATTTATGGCTTCATGTCTAAAATGTCTTTTGAGGATTTTACTTTTCTGAGGAATCCTTCAGAGCAGCCAGTGTGTAGACTTCAATTAGCCCAAGTCACAGTTATATAGTCCATCAGCTGTTTTAATTTTATTAATATGAGAGGTAATTTTTCTTACTAATGTGACCCAACAGTGACTGTCAAGCTCCAACTTATCCTCTTATTTCATAGATTCCTCCTTAGTTTTCACTCTGAAAAATGGCCATTATATCAACTGTCCTCTAGTACATTTATTAGTGGTGCCTGTTTTTAGAGAGATTACCTAAGATTCCTGTCTGTCTCTCTCTCTGTCTCTCTCTGTCTCTGTCTCTCTCTGTCTCTCTCTGTCTCTCTCTCTCTCTCCTTTTTGTGCAAACCTGGAGCTCCAGTCTTCAAACATTTTCATTTCTTGGTCATCAGTTCTTATGACATTCTAAATTCCTTAACTAATAATTCTGTCTCCAAAAAGAAATTTATGAGAACAGTTGCCATTTGTAACCCCATCCTTCTTTGATAACATCAAGGCAGAACAATCTCTCCTTTCCAGCCATCCACCCTTGCTATCCATAAATTACAACCATTCACCATCTCTCAGATACCTTACCATCTGCTTCATGGACTTTGTGCTGATCATGGCCTTGCATTTTTAAAATTTATTTATGGAACTTGGGTCTTAAACAAAGGTACAATGAAAGATGTGGCGTTTTCCACCAGGGGAGGTCCTATTTTCCCAGTAAGAGACTGACAAATGGGATGTGAAAGTGTAAAGAGGGCTTGAGAGATCACCAAGTCATCAATAATATGCAGATCACATAACCAGATGCAAAACTCTGTTAGGAATTATTAGCAATAATTGAGCTTGGGCATATTGTGAGACGCTGCAGTCCAAGGACCAAGGTTTCTGCTGTGACTTCTCATTAAAGCAGATGCTTAGTGTTATAGCAGCAGGTCCCAGCTTAGTAACAAAGAGGAGAATAAGCTCAACAGGATGCCAAGCATTTGTCCTTAAGAGATCAACAGCAGACTCTAAAGGAATTCATCCTGCATCACCAATCAAATGGACTGGTTGCCTGGCAGCAGGAGGACCAATTCCAAGACAGCTTCCCTCAGAGAGACACACTCTTGTAAACACCCCTGCACTTGGCCGATCAATCCAATTTGGTGGAAAATCACAATCTATTCATTAGGCTATAGCCAAGGAAATACCCTAAAGGTTTAGCTTGTTAAATCTGGATATAAGGACAGGAACAATTACTGTTAGACTGTTTGCCAAAAGTCTCCCACTGATTAACTTAAGATTTGGAGCTACGACTTGGTAGTAGGGAAATACTGAGGGGCTCAACTAGACCTGGTCCTAGAGTTGGTAGCTGAGATTGTACAATCTATACGTCGATACCCCATAAATACTCTTCCTTCAGACACAGAATATGCCATAATTTAGGATCAAAGGAGCCGGAGATATCTGAACAATACCTTAGAGCACCCTATACCATAAAAGTATAAATAGCTACAGACACAAGGAGATTTTGAGCTGCATTTGATCAGACTAAAGCATATAGTAAGTTGTGGTCTTTTATCAAGTAAAGTAGAATCTAAAAACACTGTTTTATTTCTGACACTAGGAACTAAATTCTTGAAATTATAGAGGAAACTATAGCTTTCCTCTAACACAGGGATTAGTAACCTTCTTTGTGTCATGGACCCCTTTGGCAGTCTGGGAAGCCTAACCCATCTCAGAATAATGTTTCTAAATGCATAAAATACATAAAATTAAAAAGAAAATCAATTATACTGAAACACAGTTATCAAAATACATTTTTTTTGAAAAGACTAAATTCATAGACCGCAGGTTGGGCACCCTAATTTTAATTCATCCCATTGAGATAAGAAATAATGCTCAACATGCAAGAGGTCCTTGGGTTGTTTGTTCAGAACCCTTCTTTGCTTCCACCACGAAAACAATGTTCAGAAGGAGATGTAATTTATGAAAGGTTAATAGATTGGGATGTAAGTGGAAGAGAGACAGTGATGGCTTTACTTCTTAAAATTGATCCATTTTCTTTCGGCTCATCATATAAAATTCCAGCATTCAATTGCATCAAGGAGAAACCTGACATTACACAAAATATTAAAAGAATTTACAATTTCTAGGTGGCACAGTAGAGAGCGTACTGGGCCTAGAGTCAGAAGGACCTGAGTTCAAATCAGGCCTGACACTTACTAGCTGTGTAACCTGTTTGCCTCAGTTCCTCATCTGTGGAATGAGCTGGAGAAGGAAATGACAAATTACTCTAGTATCTCTGCCATGAAAACCCCAAATGGGGTCATAAAAGTTGGATAATAACTGAAACGATGAACAACACACAATTTCCAAAATGCGCCTACTCCACTCTCCTCCTCCTGTTCAATTCTAGGCTCAGCTCACTGTCCATATGCATCATCTGTCGAGGTACAGATATAGGTACAGATATGCATGTGTATATATTTACACAATACATACATATATATGCATGCATGCATACATACATACACACACATAGACACAGATGGACCATTTCTATGGGCTTTCTCTCCAACTGCATATCATACTTCAGACAAGATGTGTTCTTTGTATAGTTGTTTTTTTCCAGTTTGGGAGGTTAAGCCAAACTCTTCTGAATGATTATGGACTTTATTTTAAAAGCTCTGCAATGTTTTAAGGCTTGCTGGCAAGAGATTTGGACTTTGTGAGTTGCTCTGAAAGTATAAACCTATCATGAATGTGAAATATCTGTTCAGCAGTCCTACCAAGTTGTCTTTACCTGCCAGGAAAGTGTAATAGATGCTGTAAGTTATTTTTAATGTATCATGCATTTGTTAATGCATACTTATGAGTCTTTGTGTTTTGCATTTCTTTTGTGGTAGAAGAAGTAAATAACTGTCCTAGGCCTGATTATTTCCTTTGTACATTGACTACCTTTTCTATAACAGACCTTGTGAATCACTTTCAGAAGAAACCCTAAACATGAACCATACCATGGCTCATGGTATGGTTTTATTATTTTATTATTTTACATGTTTTGCCCCAAATCCTGGGATATGATCAATGAGCTGAAGCATGTGAAAAAATCTCTTCTTTTTGGGGTTAAGTTCCCCCAAGATTGAGCACAGATACACTTGTGCCCAGAGTGGGAGACCCCTCATAGGAAAAAGGCCCCCTCATGCATGGGTGACACATATATATTCATTTCTTACAGACTTAAATGAGTATAGGTTTTCTGCCTTATAGAAATCAATCTTCTTGAGGACCAGAATTACTTGATTTTTTCTCTTAGTATCCCTAACATCTAGCATTGATACTTAATAAGTGCTTATGGATTGATGCAATCAATACAATGTCATCTACAAATGGAATCATCTATAGGGAACTTCTCTTTCATTTGGACTCAGTACCAGTCACGGTCCATGGTCCACGATAGTGACAACTATATATCTCCCTGTTTGGTTGTTAAACAAAGTTGCCTCTGTTTTATTTCATCTTTCATGGAATCTTGGATGTCTCTGATTTGGATAGGAGATGTTGTTGAAAAAGAGCCTATATGGCAGTGTTTTGCTGTATGAAATCAAATACTTGTATAGTCAAAAAGAAACCGGCAAGCACAATGGGATCTTGCATTCTTTACCTCTTAGTAAGTTTTCTGTTACTAAGATGTGGTCTGCTATAGAGTATCATTTGAGAAAGCCTATCTGTTCCTCTCTCACATTTTCATTAAAGAAATCCTCGACAATCCATAGGCAAATCTCATAAAAATTCCGTAGAAATGGAAAAGTAGGTATGATGGGCTGTGACTGATTAAGAAAATTTCCTTGTAAGTTTAGGTAGGTTTAGATCCAAAAATGGAATGAAATGAGATACCCACAGGTCATTCAAAAATTAACAAAAGGGAATTTAGTTAGGTAGAGAACAGAAGAAATGACTACCAAGAATATTCAACTCAGGGAACATGGTCCCTCTCACCTTGCTGTGGGAATGCGTCTGGTAACCAGGATACAGGATAAGGTAGAGTGACTCAGGAGGCCTTGGAACATCCACCAAGTCTGAAGGGCCTCAATTCTAAGTGGGTGGGTCTTTTTACTTCCTTAGGTGACAGAAAGTCAAATCAATAAGGGCTGAATGACTATACCGGGATAGAATAGTGGCTTGAGCCTTAGTCCCCATGGGCCAATCAAGTCTAAGGAAGAGCTTCCCTGGCTTTTAGGGAAAGAATTAACTTAACCTACATGGAAGGGGCAGGGAAGCCGGGGACTCTTGCCTACCACAGCAGCTGAATAGGTTGATAGTTACGGATATTTTCTTGGTAACTTTTTTAAAATAAGATTTTTATTTTATTATTAATGTATACGGTTGTAACAATTACGTATAACATGTGTTCCAATTCTTTTTTCTCATTGCATCACCTCTATAAGTCTTCTGATATTTAAAAAGAAATTTCTTCCTATCCACCATTCATTATGGCACACCTTCATACACCACAATTTGTTCAGCCTTTCATCAAACAACAGGGACATGGTTCTATTCCAACTTTTTGCTATTACAAATAGCTATGAATATTTACATAAGTAGGTCTTTTCTTTTTGTCACTGGATCAAAGGGTATGAACAAGTTTGTAAATTTTCTTACATAATTCCAAGCTGTTTTCCAAAATGATTAGACTAATTCACATTTCTACTAGCAGAGTATCAGTAAGCCTGTTTTCTTGCATCTCTTATCTAACACTGAATTTTTTTTTCCTTGACAATTTTATGGGAGTGTTAGCTGAGAATTTTTGTAATTTGGATTTCTTTGATTATTATTTTGAGAACTTTTATGATGGCTGTTAATTTCACTCTTTTTTAAAAGTTTTTTTCACACCATTTAATCATTCTTTACAGGAGGATAGCTCTTAATATTATAGACTTGTGTCCATTCCCTGTATATATTTTATGTCAGCCTTTTTATCAGAAGCATTTCATGTAATTTTTTTCCTGGTCTGTATCTTTTTCTTCTTATTCTTACTGCATTTATTTTATTTGGGTAAAAACTTTATTTCTGTAATATTGAAATAATATAACTTTTTATTTTATGACATTCTAAATTTTGTGACTGGTTAAAGATAATACACAGTTGTGAGACACATTAAATATTTTTCCATAACTTTTATCGTGAAACTTTTTATATTTGGTTCATTTATTGTGGCATGTTATATAAATGCTGCCCTTAACCTCTTTCCCATTAAACTGATATACATATTTACCAGAAATTTTTACAAAAGAGTTATTTTGTCAAGCTCTTTGTGTATTTGAGTTTACTGAAAAATAGACTGTTGTACATATTTCACTCTATGTCTATCCTATTACACTGATGAACTTTTCTTTTTTATAAATCTACTCTCCAATAGTTTTGATAATTATTGTTTTTACAGGTCAATAAGCTCCTATTAAGCACTTAACTATATGTCAGGTACTGTGTTAAGCACTGAGAACACAAATATAAGCAGAAAGGACAGTCCCTACCTTAAAGGAGCTTAAATTCTAAGGGGAAAAAAGAACACATAAAAGTTCAGAGGTAGGAGAGGCACAAGGGACTTGGGAGAGAAAGTCTGGAGAGTCAGGAGTAGAAGCCAGAGAGGGAAATAGAATTACAATATAATTTGGCCAATGCCATGTACTTCATTCCTACTTTTTTCTCATTGTTTTCTTAGATATATTAGACCTTTTCATCCCTCCAAATGAATTTTAGTGGCAGAAGGGGAGGGTGTTGGTATAATTCTTTAAACTACTCTTTTTTGCAATTTGTCTGGAATATCATCAAATCTATCAATTGATTTCGGTAAGATCATCCTTTTTACTATACTGGCATGGCCAATCCATGAACAATGAACACCTCCCTATTTATTTAGGTCTTCCTTTAATGTTATAAAAATTGTTTTGTAGTTGTATTTATAACTTAATTTATAATATTAATTTATCATTTAAGTTGTATATGTGATTTAGTAGGCCAACTCCTAGACATTTAGCACATTTTGTTATTTAAAATGATCTTTCTCTATCTCTTCTTCCTGAGTCTTGCTAAGAACATATAGGCATACTGGTGCTTTTCATGTATTTATTTTATTTTTTGCTACTTGCTAAAGCAATTAATAGTCTCAATTTTTTCTCACTCAAGTGTTTAAGCCAATTTCTATTAAAACCATTAAAACTCAATTGGATCTGTTATTTCATTAATGAAGGTACTTTTCCCAGTGATGTCAATTATATCCTATTCATGCCTTCCTATCCCATATAGCACTTGCCTATGTCCTCCTGTAAATTAGTCCCAAGGACTGCCTTTCTCACTTTGTTTTGAAATAGTTAGTAAACCAATAGACCACATGGACTACACAAGGGTTATACTTATCTCTTAGCACATGCCTAAGCCACCTTCTTTTTTATTCATTCTTTTAAAAATAGCATCTTTTACACCTATTCTTTATAATTCTTTACAAAAGGCTCCACTGCACTTTGGATGACTCTCAATTTGAATTTTTCCCATATAGGTGAAGGTTGGTTTAGAAAAATTCTGAGGTCCTTTCTAATTCCGTGACTCTTGAAAGAAAATTAAAGGGATTTGTGAGCACTTTAAAATTAAATAAGTGATCATTACAAGCGAGCATGGATTCATCAAGAACAGGTTAGAGAAAATGAGAAAGTTTGTCAAGTGAGAAAAATTTGTCAAAAAAATCAATGATAAAAGTCTGAGATCGAAGACATATGCAAAATTATTACAAATTTTACACAAAGAGCCATTCCTCAATAGATTATAAAAGAATATAAACAGTTTTCAAAAGAATTCAAAAGCTACCAATGACCCATTTAAAAACAGCCTCCATATCACAAATAATAAGGAAATGATAATTAAAGCAACTCTGAGGTTCGACCTCACCCTGGGCAAATGAGCAGACATGACAACAAACACGAACAGCTGATGAAGGCAGGGCTGTGGAAAGGCAGACTCTTGGTAGAGCTGTGAACGGGTCCAACCATTCTAGACGCCACTTTGGAATTATTCAAGAAGTGACTAAACGCTCCACATCTGTTGACACAGTGGAGTGAACCCTCCCCATTCTGGCTTTCTACCTCATCACTCAGTTGGAACTGGTAAACATACACCCGCAGGAGGTCAGACAGAAACAAAGGCCCAACATTTACCAAAATAGTCGTAACAGCGCTCTTTGCACTAGTAAGGAACTGGAAACGTTTCCTCATCTTCTTTAAGTCCAGTGACGTATTCCTTCACTCCCACTCAACCAGACACAGGGATGCTCACACAATGGATCTAGTCCTTGTCCACAAGTGTTTCGCTTCCCTAATTAGAAACTGGCACTCTCCTATCTAACCACATTCTCCTATTCATTCCACCCCTCCCTATCCTTAATCCCTCCTACACGTGTTCTTTACCCTCTTTTACGACTTCTATTGCCCCTACCCCACAGTGCTTTCTCAGATTTGTACCCCTGCATAGACCTCCCTTTCCAACCTCAATCCAGTAATTAGCCGTTTCAACTGGTGGCATAGTGGATAGAGTGCTGGGCCTGGAGTCAGGAAGATCCAAGTTCAAATCCATCCTCAAACACTTCTGCTCTCTCTATAAAACGGGCATCACAATTACACCCACCTCAAAAGGTTGTGGCAAGGATCAAATGAGATAACAATAGTAACGAGGCTGAGGAGGAGGAAGAGTAGGATCTATAAAAGTGCTTAGCACTGTGTCTGACATGTAGTAAGTGATATATAAATACTTATTCCCTTCCCCTTCTTTTGCCACCGCTTCCACTCCCCCTTCAATTCTACACTCTTAAATCCCTTGGTTCCTTATCATATTTGCCACTCTTTTCTTGCCAAACCTCAGATCTAGCTTAGCCACCACTCACATCCTCCACACTCTGATTCATGAGGCTGGAAGAAATCTCACAACTTCGCTGACTAGGTATGTTACAAATTCATGTTAAGACAATCTCAACTGGGTTCTCATTGCAGCAAGGCATTCCTTGGATTTGTCCCTAATCGATTCCCATTTCATTCCCTAGAGGAGCTATTCCAAACTTTCTCTCCCATCCTCAAGCCCTGACATCTCCTCTTCCCTACCCTCAGCTGAGGACCATGACTCTTGTATTACTGAACAAACTGAAGCCTTTTAACAAGAGCTCCCTCTCCTTCCATTTCCTTAATCTTAAAACCCCTTGGACATCATCTCTGGCTCTCTCCTCTTTAACCCCCATCTCTGACAAAAAGGGTGACCTTTCTTTTTGCCAAGGCTGACCCCTCTACGTGTGTACTTGATCTCATGCCCTCCCATCTTCTCCAGCAAACTCAATCATCCCTTCCTCTCTCAAATTTTCAGTGTTTCCTTATTGGCTCCTTGCTCACTATCTTCAAATTTGGCCAAGTCCCCCTTATTCCTAAAAAGCTTTATCTAGACCCTACCATACCTTCAAGTTATCATCTGGTGTCTCTTCTCCCTTTCTCAGGCAAACTCCTTTAGAAAGGTGTCTACACAGTTCCAAAGGATTCATGATGAAAAATGCTATCCATATCCAGAGAAAGAACTAAAGGAATCTGAATGCAGAATGAAGCAAAATATTTTCACTTTTATCTTTTTTGTGTTTTTTTTCCTTTTGATCTATTTCTTCTTTCACAACATGGAATTATGTTTTACATGATTGCACATATGAGAGTGAGGGAGAAAATTTGAAACTCAAAAAAATTTTAATGAATGTTAAAAATTATCTTTACATGTAATTGGAAAAATAAAATACTGTGTTTAAAAAGTTGTCTATACTCTCTGCTTCCACTTCCTGCTTTCTCAGCCATTCCTCTACCCTTCACAATCTGGCTTTCAACATCACCAACTAAAAGTCAACTAAAACTGCTCTCTCTTAATTGCCCATCTGTACTTGGAGTGAGCTTCAGTGTACATCACCAATTGCCTCTTTGACATTTCAGACCAGACGACCTTAAAATCAAATGTCCAAAACTTAACTCATTCTCTTTCCTCATTCTCTTTGCCTCTTCCAAACTTTTCTGTTTCTGTCAATAGTACCAGCATCCTTCCAAGTTCCCCAAGTCTGTAATCTTGGAATCATCTTGGACTCCTCACTGTCTCTCATCCCCAACACACCCAATTGGTTGCCAAATTTTACCTTTTCTACCTGTGTGACATATCGTGCATCTAATCCCTTCTCTCCACTCACTTAGCTCATTTCAGGCCCTCATCACCCCTTGCCAAAATGACTGCAACAGCCTCCTGATTAGTCTCTCCCCATTCCATTCCTTCCTATACACTTCTGCCAAAGTAATTTTCTTTAAGTGCAGACCTGACCATGTGACTCCCCTAATTCCAGTAGGTACCTATTGCCTCTAGGATAAAATATTAACTCTACTTTTTAGCTTTTAAAGCCCTACACAGCCTGGTCCTAATCTATCTCGCCAGATTCACTGGATATTACTTTCCCCTCCCACACTCTGGGATTTAGCCAAACTAGGCTTCTCTCTAATCCTCATGTATAATGCTACATCTCCCTGCTCTGTCCCTTTGTACTCCCTTTGCCTGAGATGCATTCCCTCTTTACCTCTACCTCATATAGTCTCTCTTTAAGATTCAGTTCAGATACCATCTTCTTCATGAAGGTTTTCCTGATTCTCCCTAAATGCTAGTGATGACCCTCCCAAACTACCTTATAATTAGTGTCTTTGTACATATTTATATTTATCATTTTTATGTTTATGCTGTACGCGCACACACACACACACACACACACACACACCAATATCATTAGAATAGAAGCTTAAGTCCAGTAGGGATTGTCTCATTCTTTGTTTCCCCAGTACCTACCACAGTGCCTGGAACATATCAGGCACTTAATAATTACTTGCTGATTGGCTGATCAAATAAAGTGGGTGGCCATCCATTGGAGAATAGCTGAGAAAGCTGTAGTATGTGAATGTGTAACAGAGGGCTGTTGAGCAGGCATCAGCATTCCAGGCTAATGCAATCCCCCATGTGGAGAGGCAGGGTGATGTATAATGGAAAAATCTTGATCCCCGAGTTGGCTTAGACATTCTGTAACTGATTCTGCTCCGCTAACCAATGATGAAGAGATGGACAACACTCAAAGATGAGCGGTCCCTGGACAGAACTGGGGAGCCTTCCACAGGTGCTCATCGGCTAGGGCCAGTCACTTGGTCTGACTCCTTCCTGCCTACCTGCATTCCGGTGAGAGAGGATATTATAAAGAGGCGAGAGCTCTGGCCTCAGTCCTTTGCCTCTGTTTTTCCTGTTTTAGGTGAAGGAGAATGGAGACAGCTGTGACCTGGTAGGCTCTGAAAGGTCAGGAGAGAGAACCACCAGGAGGTGAAAGACTAAGCCAGCCGGTCCAGCACCAAGGCTCTCAGGAACGAGGATCCAGCAGCAGCTGACACACAGACTTATCCTGCTACTACGGAATACGTGAACATGAGCTTGGCAGGACCAACATTCTGTAGATACTTCACTAAGCCTGAGCCCTATCGCCCAGAGACCAGAGCGTGCCCCAAGGTGCTGAAATGTTTATACATCTGTTCTTTCAAAGCGGTAAATACCCTTTTTAAAAGTTAATCAGTGTGAACTAGCTAAATGGAGCTGGGAAATTAAACACTGTCAGTTAACAGTGAGGGCTGGGGGACATGCCAGAATGGGGGCGCAAGCCAAGAGAATCAGAGAAGGACGCGCTCAGATCCTCCAAGGTGCCCGCGGGACCCTGAGGCGGACATCTAGCCAACCTTGGTCATAGAGAGTGAGTCCAGAACCATACTCTATACATGAAATACTTTTGCCCAATAAAAAACAAAGAATTCAGAGAAGTACAGAAAGGTTTATATGAAACTGATGCAGAAAGAAATAAGTGGAAACAAAAGAATGCTACATACAATGGCCATAATCACACAAATGAAAAGATCACTAAAAGAAAGCCAAACTGAGCAAACGGAAAACCAATGATGACCGTAGAATACAGATAATAAAATACGTTTATCTCTCTCACAACTGAGAAGGAAGGGGCTAATGGATCAGAATGTTATATACGTTGTCATACATAAATACTCGGCGAGGTGTTTTTGACTTCGTTGCCTTTCTCTGTTATAAGGAAAAGTTCAGTTTGAAGGTGGGTGAAGGAAAGGAATAAGGGTTTCTTTTTCCTCGTTGAAATGACTGATATATCCTCAAATGATAAATGGTCAAAGGATACGAACAGGCAGTTTTCAGATGAAGAAATTAAGCTATCTATAATCATAAAAAAGCTCTAAATCACTATTGATTAGAGAAATGCAAATTAAAACAATTCTGAGGTACCATCTCACGCCTATCAGATTGGCTAATATGACAGAAAAGAAAAATTATAAATGTTGGAGAAGATGTGGGAAAATTGGGACACTAACGCATTGTTGGTGGAGTTGTGAACTGATTCAACCATTCTAAAGAGCAATTTGGAAGTATGCCCAAAGGGCTATAAAACTGTGCATAACTTTTAATCTAGTAATATCACTACTAGGCCTGTATCCCAAAGAGACCATAAAAAAGGGAAAAGGGCTCACTGTACAAAAATATTTACAGCAACTCTTTTTATGGTAGCAAAAAACTGGATATTGAGGGGAAGCCCATCAATTAGGGAATGGCTGAACAAGTTGTGCTTTATGAATGAAATGGAATACTATATTTTTCACTTAAGAGTATTTTATTTTTTCTAACTACTTGTAAAGATAGTTTTCCACATTCACTTTTACAAGATGTCGAGTTCCAAATTTTTTCTCTCTCCCTCTCCTCCTGCCTCCCCAAGACAGCAAGCAATCTGATACAGACTATACATGTACAATCGTGTTAAACATATTTCCACATTCTTTGTGTTGTGAAAGAAGAATCAAAAACAAAAGGGAAAAACCTCGAAAAAGAAAAAAGGAGAAAATAGTCTGCTTCAATCTACATTCAGACCACATATTTCTTTCTCTGGACGTGGATAGCATTTTCCATTATGAGTCTTTTGGAATTGTCTTAGATCACTGTATTGCTCAGAAGACCTCGAAGTTGGTCACTGCACAATGTTGCTGTTACTATGTATGTAATGGAATACTACTGTGCTATAAGAAATGAGGAGCAGGCAGATTTCAGGAAAACCTGGAAAGACTTACATGAACTGATGCTGAGTGAAGTGAGCAGAACCAGGAGAATACTGTGCATAGTAACAGCAATACTGTACAATGATCAACTTTGATAGACTTAGGTCTTCTCAGCAATACAATGATTCAAGACAATTCCAAAAGACTCATGATGGAAAATGCCATCCACATCCGGAGAAAGAACTATAGAGTCTGAATGCAGATCGAAGCAGACTGTTTTCACATTTTTGTGTTTTTCGTTTTTTCTTTCTTGTGACTTTTCCTTTTTGTTCTGATTCTTCTTTCACAACATGCCTAATGTGGAAATATGCTTAACATGACTGTACATGTATAACCCATAACAGATTGCTGTCTCTCTTGGGCAGGGGCAGGGGGGAGAAAAATTTGAAACTTAATATCTTATAAAAATGAATGTGAAAACTATCCTTACATATAATTGGAAAAAATAAGATACTATTAGGTGGAAGAAAATAAATGACTGATATAATGATAAAAGGCATAAATAAAACATTTTTTTAAAAATAACAAATCATATAAAACTAACTTAATTTCTTTTTCTAGCAGGATTACCAGACTAGTAGATAAGGGGAATGCTGTAGGCATAGTTTACTCAGGTTTTAGAGTAACTAAATTTAATTGAGTCTTTTATGGTATTCTTGCGGACAAGCTGCTGGTGAGATACAGACTATATTATTATATACTTAGGAAGATTTGGAACTGAATTTGGAGTCTAACTCAAAGGGTAGCAATCAGTGCATCAGTAATCTAACCCTGGCCCAATAATGCTCAACACTTTTATCAATGAATTAAGTGAAAGCGTAGATGACATGATTATCAAAGCTGTGAATGGCACAAAATTAGGGAGGTCTCTTAACAAACCGTATGACCCAATCCAGATCCAAAAGGATGCTGTAAGGCTAGAACAATGGACTGAATTAACACAAGTAAAACTTCATAACTACAAAGTCCTTCATTTTGTTTTAAAAAAAAATCAATTGCCTAAAACTAGAATGGAAACCATGGCTAGACAAGAATTCATGGGGAAAACACGTGGGATTTTTTATGAACTGCAGGATCGCTACATTAACAATATAACTTGGCAGCCAAAAGGGCTAACATGGTCTAGGTTAAATTAAGAGAGAATAGACCCATAATGACAGAGCTCCATGGTACTCTACCCTAGTCATATCCTATGTGGAGCATTTTGTTCATTGGGGGGGGGGGGAACAGTATAGGACTGAAAAACATATAGTATAAGCCCTGGTTAAAGGACTAGGGGATGTAGAGTATGGATAAAAGAATCCCTAGACTTAGATATGATATTTTCAAGTTTCTGAAGAGCAGTTATGAGGAAAAGGGATTCAAGTTTTCTGCTCAGCCCCAGAAAGCTGAACAAGAAACGTCTAGTATTAAACTGAAATGAGGAAGATTGTAGTTCAAAGTAGGGAAAAATTTCCTACCAACCAGATCTATCAAAAAAAAATGCCTGAAGTATCAGTGAGTTTTCTGTCACTAGAAGTCTTCAGATGGAAACTGTATGGCTGCTTGTTATGGATGTTAAAGAGAATACTCCCTGTTGAGCTATGGTTCCTATAGAACCACTGAAGTGCCCTCCAACTTAGAGATTTTGTGAAGACTGGATAAAGTGAGCTCTAAAAACACTTCCAACTCTAAGACTCAGATTCCATTCTTTTCCTCTATGCACTCCATGGTCTTTCACATGTAATGAAAACTATGTCTTGCTTTTCTTGGATGTCAGTTTCATAAATCTGCATTCTAAAATCGCAATCCATGCCATCTAAAACAATGATGCATCCAGATGTACTTTGCACGATTCTTTAGTAAAGACACAAATTACATTCACTGTCCTTACCATTTAGCGTTCCTAACTCTACTACATACTTGTCTACAATGAGTAACAGATGCTTACTTAATTCTTAATACTTAATTCTATGCAAAACACAGAACTATCAGAACAACTCGCTTATAACTGTCTCTCTTTAAAAACTTCTATACCTTAATCTGAAATGACATACTTTGTCCTCAGACCTTTTACAATTCTCTAGTGTCCCTTAAGTATTATGTAAAATAGTTATCAACGTTTTCTCTCAGTGCTTCCACTAACTCCATCAGAATGACAAATAACTCTTTCTAGAGAAGAAAAAAAACATAAATTATTCATCAAGGTAGCTGCACTAAAACAAAGGCAAAAACAAATCAAAAAATTCTGATTTCAAACACTTAGCAAAATGTTTTGGTCAATTTTCACTTTCTCAAAATATATGTGTGTTTGTGTGTGTGTGTGGTGTGTGTATATATATGTGCGTGTATACGCATATATACATATATGTGTATATATGTATATGACAGTGTATATGTATATATGTATTGTGTGTGTGTATATATATAAATAAAAATCACTATATTCATCAAAGTTGTTCCAAAACAATGATAGATTTATACTCACCAAAATGTAACTGTGCTCTGATGTGTCAGGTAATGAGCAATC
The DNA here is from genome assembly GCF_011100635.1 of Trichosurus vulpecula. Taxonomy (NCBI): domain Eukaryota; kingdom Metazoa; phylum Chordata; class Mammalia; order Diprotodontia; family Phalangeridae; genus Trichosurus; species Trichosurus vulpecula. The sequence continues at coordinate 181,288,990 of NC_050573.1, read as the reverse complement.
CTGCTAATGAACTGTTCCAGTGAGTACAGATCTGGAGAAGGAGAGAAAACAGAATAAGAAATAAATTTGTTGTGCTAAGTCTTTCAAATTCATATACAAACATCCAAACTTCAGGAAAAAGAGATACTTGTCTACCATATTTATTGGCTCTGGGAAGCTTTCTCCTAATGGGCATACTGACGTCAATTTTTAATCCCTTTTTCACTTTGCAACAAAGCTCCAGGATGTGATATATTGACTGGCATATATTCAACTGTGTGAGCTAGAACTGAAGTAAAAACTCCCAGTATATTCTTAATGTGATAAAAATGATACTTGTTAGGAAGGATGGATACTAAACGCTAGGGAGGACAGATGCAAGTTACTCTTCAAGGCTTTCTGTGGTTATCTAATAAGCAACTGCACACAAAACAAACTTAACAATCTACACTGTTTCTAATATGTAAAGGCTAATTGTTTTATTCTCAACACTGAGGTGAAAGAAAGTATACATTTAGGAATATTTTTAAAAGTCTCTGATTAAGAATCACACCTCCTATGTTCCAAGTCTAGAAGGAAAAAAGTTCTTTTTGCCTAAAGCAACTAGAAGCATAATAAGAAATAAGAGAAGATAAATTCTTGGAAATCAGTTGGTAAGAAGGCGTTAAGATTCATTTTACTCTATTTTAGTAAGTTTCATTTTAGGGAACAACAATATCTCCAGGAAAAAACTTTTCTTATAGGTGAGGAGAAATATGCAACTGAAGAAGTCAGGGATGTGGCTCCAGAAGTCTTCTGCACACAGTCAATAATTAAAGCCATGAAAACAAAATAGGGAAGTCCTGAGCTTCTCAAGATAAGAATGCAGGGAGAAATACCAGGTGCCTAGAACGAAGACTTGGCGGGGTGGGACGCAGAAAATAAAAGAAATGCTCCCCTGAGAAGCAACTTAAGGGATGTGAAGGGGGAGGAGGATAAAAGAAATGAGCAAGAGTAAAGTAATCTAAGAAATGGGAAGAGAACGGGGAGAGTAAATTGAATTTCTCTGAAACCAAGATCAGAAAAAAAATCTCAAAGGAAAAGTAGGTGGTCAACGCTTTCCAAAGCAGCAGGTGGTTCACAAAGGATAAAAATGACAGAGAGTTTCTAGATTCGGCCCAAAGGAACTCCTTGGTAAACATAATAGAAGCTATCATGAGAATATAAAGCAGATTGTAAAAGGTCAAGTTGGGAGCCAATGGAAAAGAAATAGCGGCAGTGAGAATACAGAGGTGTGATGGTTGGAGTTTAGAAGGAAGGAAAAAGAAAGAGAAACAAGGTGAGGAGCTAGAATGGTCAGGGAGGTCCAGGGACCACTATGATAAACGCAGAGGGAGCTGTCAATTGTTTCAAACAAACAGGGCTGGCCTATGGTTTCATGGGTTTTGGAACTCCAGGAGGAGGGAATGCCCTCTACCAATGCAGGTCAGCACCTTCTCTGCAGGTTGAGAGAGTGCCTGGGCACTGGAACACAGAGCTACTGTGTGTAAGCAGAGGGCGTCGGGTACATCTTCCTGACTCTGAAGCTAGCGCCCCATCTACACTGCCTCCTATTTTAGTAGGTGATGACACCCTCCCCCAATTAAATAGCATGCGGATGTGGTGATTCAACCTGTCAATTTTGCCTAACAAAATAAATCTGTACCAAAGACACTGAGCTAAAAGAAATGTTTAACAACAAAAAATCCATAAAGACTTGCAAGAGAGAGAAAAAAAATTTCCAGGTTTGGTGATTCAGATTTTTCTTTTCAAAAACATAATGCAGGGCCAGCTAGGAGATGCAGTGGACAGAGCACCAGCCCTGGACTCAGGAGGACCTGAGTTCAAATTCGGCATCAGACCAGACACCAGACACTTATTAGCTGTGTGACTCTGTGCAAGTCACTTATCCCCAATTGCCTCACCCAAAAAAAAAACAAAAACGTGCAACTAGAACTTGATGGAACCATATAATCAGACACACTTTGAGGACAATAAAACAAAACTGTTACATGACTAATGGGTACATAAATCACAGAACCACTCTAATATACTTTTTGAGAAATAAACAAACATTGGCCATGGATACCCTCCACCTCTATTAACAGATCCTGAGTCAATGCCAAGAGATCCCCTGTCTTCTCGCCCCAAAGGAATGTGGGGGAAGAGAAACAGCAAACTGACTCATAACTCTTGTTAAAACTGCTAAAACAATACTGAAGAGTTAACAACAAAGGACGTCCTTAGAGGACCCCTTTAAAATAAGAACACTAGACTGAGAGTCAGAGAACATGACTTTTAGTTCATCTTTGCCTTGCTACAAACAAGCTATGTGATCTTCAGCAAGTCACTTTAATTCAAATACTGACTACCGAGCTACTATATGTAAAGTCCCAAGGAGGATAGAGAGATCAATAAGTTAGAGCCACTGTTCTTAACTAGCTTATGCACTAGGTCAGGAGTGGGGAACCTGAGGCCTCAAGGACTATATGTGGCCCTCTAGGTCCTCAAGGGCAGCCCTTTGAGTAAGGCCACACTCGAGGGCCTAGAGGGCCATATGTGGCCTCAAGGCCACAGGTTCACCACCCCTGGTCTAGATGGTAAAGTGGATAGAGTGCTGAACCTAGAGTCAGGAGGACCAGAGTTCAAATCGGGCCTCAGGCACTTACTGCCTGTGTTACTCTGGGCAAGTTACTTAACCCTATTTGCCTGAGTTTCCGCATCTGTAAAATGATCGAGAGAATGGCAAACCATTCCAGTATCTTTACCAAGAAAACCCTAAAATGGGGTCACGAAGAGTCGGACGAGACTGAAACAACTGAACAACAACAAAAGCCCCTATAATCTAGGAGGGGAGGTGATTCATGTACACAAATGCCTAATGTGACAAGAGATAACAATCACAGAATATGGAATTGAAAGGGACTTTAGAGGCCATCTGGTCCAATGCACACCCAAACAAGAATCTTCCTTACAACATTCCTGACAAGTGGTTGGATAACCCAGCCTTGGCTTGCAGGTTTTTATGAGAATCGACTATACACCAACAAGGTTCTTTTTGTACCATTCTCTTTGCTAAGCAGTTTTTCCTTAAAGCAAATCTAAATTTGCAACTCTTTGCAATTTTTACCCATTGCTCCTCTTTGGTAAACTGAGTCTTATCTCTCTTCCACATGAGAGTTCCTCAACTACTTGGTCAGCTATCATGTCTCCTTAAAGTCTTCTCTTCTACAGGGTAAATATCTGACTGATCCTTACATAGCACAGACTCAAGGTCCATAATCAATCTGGGCTGCCCTCCTCTGGACACTCAAGATTATCAATGTTTTTCCTAAAATATGGTGGCCAGGATTATTTTTAACCCAAGTTTAAGACATTTGTTTATCCCTTTTGAAGTTCCTCTTATTAGATTAGGTTCAATGATATATCCTGTCAAGGTATTTTTTTTAATCCTGACTCTGGTATCCAGTGTGTTAACTCACCTCTTCCTGTTTTGGCTCAACTTCAGATTTAATAAGTATGCCACCTCTACTTTTATACAAGTCATTCATAAAAAAAAAAAACTTAAATAGCACAGGGCCGAGCACAGAGTTCTGGGGCACTCCTCTACAGACTTCTTCCAAATAAAATAAACCATTAGTGAGTACTCTTTGGGTACAGTCATTAAATCAGACTTGAATCCATCTCATTGGTGGGACCACTCACTATCTCTCCATCTCAAACACAAGAATAGCAGGAGACTTTGTCAAATACTTTGCTAAAACCTAAGTTAGCTACATCAAGGAACATTCTCCTTATCTACTCTGACTAAAAGGAAAAGATTAACCCAGTATGACCTGTTCTTGATGAAGCTATATTGACACTTTGTCATCGTGATTTTCTCTTTAATAATATGCTCTATAGTTCTGCAAGGAATCAAAAGTTAAGTTCACTGGTCCAAAATTTGGACTCCATTCTCTTCCCTTTTTTGAAAATTAAGAAAACATTTGCCAGTTTTCAATTCTCTGATACTTCTCCCATTCTCCATCATATGTCAAAGATCACTGACATAGCAACCAACTGCACCAGTTCCACCTAAGGTTGCAGTCTATGGGGGCCAAATGACTTGATCTGACAAAGGATAAGTGGGTACTCTCTTTCTCTTTATCTACCGTTAGCATGCTCCCTCAAATATTTTTGTTCTGTCTCTTCTAGGCCAAAGACCAAGAGAAAACAGAAATGAAATAAGAGTTGAGCAGCTCCGGACTACCTATATCAATCAATCAACCAATCAATAAGCATTTATCAAATAATTATCATGTTCTAGGCACTAGAGACACAAACGCAAAAACAAATCAGCTTCTGTGACCAGAGAGATTATACTCTACTTAGGGAGTCAACATGCACGTGGGCAAATGTAAACATAACATATAGAAGACAAACACAAGATAACTTTGGGGAAAGAGGGCACTACCAGACAGGAAGGGCTAAAGAAAAGGCTTCTTGGAGAGGATGGTATTTGAGCTGAGCTTTGAAGCAAACTAGGCATTATCTGAGAGGGATGCTTGGAGAGTGTATTCCAAGCACAAGATAGGGCATAGAGATAGGAGACAGAGTGTCGTCTGTAAACAGGAGGGAGGAGTGGCACGACCAGACCTGTGCTTTCGGAAAATGAAGGCTGGATCGGAGTATGGAGGAACTTGAGGCAAGGAGACCAATCAGGAGGCCACAGCAATAGTATAGGCCATTGGTCGTGAGGGCTTGAGCTAGGGTGATGGCTGTGTGAGCACAGAAAAGGACACAGATGTAACGGGCAGAGGTGACTAGTGAATAACGGTGGCTAAGCAGGGGAATCTAAAAGTAGCACGGGAGAGCAGGGAACAGGCAAACTCCTCCTCCTGGCCCTGGCGGGACAACGTAGGGGCACAACGGAAGGCACAGTCAGCCTCGGAGCCAGATGATATGGACGCAGAATTGGTAATCCTTGACGACTGACTGTGTACAATGGGTTAGCGAGAATGAGAAGTGAAAGATGACACCAAGTGATTTGGGATCTAAGAGACTGAAATAATGTTGGTGCCCTTGACAGAAACAGTGAGGCTTGGAAGGTGTATCTGTGAGGAAAGACATTGGGTTCTGCTTCTTAGATGTATTGAGTTTGCACTGCCTGTAAGATGTCCGGTTCAAAGCGTCCAATGGTTTGTTGTTCATCCTTTGTTCTCGAAGTGACCAGTAGAGAGCTGATGAAGGACTGGAGCTCCGAAGAGGGCCTAGGGCTGGATATGTAGATAGAGGCATCATCTGCGCAGAAATAATTAAACCCATGAGACCTGATGAGATCACCAAGAGAAAAGGTGTTAAGATAAGAGGATTGGTAACAGTGAAAAATACTGCAAACAGATCAAGAAGTTTGGGGAATGAGCCATGAAGGTTGACAATTAAGAGACGTAGTAAATGCGGAGAGAATTATCTTCGGTTATCATCATCCCATCCACTCTAAATAGCAGCCTTATCCCTTTTTTTTAACCTCCTCTTTTCTCTAATATAGGTTAAAAAACGAATAAATCTTTTTTGTGTTTTCCTGGCCCACCTCAGCTAATTCTGATATTTAGCACTTCTGATACTATTCTTAATGGGACTATCTGTCACATTTTTGTATTCATTCTGCATTGCCAGCCAGCCCTCAGCACCAACCTTCAGTGTACACACACACACACACACACACACACACACACACACACGGAATAGCATACATAAAAAGCAATCAATAAACATTTGGTGAATAAATAATCATATTTAAAAAGGGAAGAAGAGAAATCAAAAGAAGAATCAATGAAGGAGTTAGCATTTGGGCTGGATCTTAATAGAAAGGTAGTATTTTAATAGGAAGAGTTGGAGAAACAGAAATGCAAATCAAAACAACTCTGAGGTACCACATCCCACCTATCAGATTGGTTAACATGACAAAACAGGAAAAATGATAAATGTTAGAGAAGATGTGGGAAAATTGAAACACTAACGAATTGTCAGTGGACTTGTGAACTGATCCAACCATTTTGGAGAGCAATTTGGAACTACACCCAAAGGGCTATAAACCTGTGCACATCCTTTGACCCACCAATACCACTTCTAGGTCTGTATGCCCAAAAGATCATAAATATGGGAAAAGGACCCACATGTACAAAAATATTTATAGTAGTTCTTTTTGTGGTGGCAAAGAATTGGAAACTGAGAGGTTGCCCATCAATTGGGGAATAGCTATGAACAAGTTGTGGTATATGAGTGTAATGGAATATTATTTATTCCATAAAAAATGATGAGTAGGTGAACTTCAGAAAAACACGGACTTACACGAACTGATGCTGAGTGAAGTGAGCAGAACCAGGAGAGCACTGTACACAGTAACAGCAACAGAGTACAATGACTAAAGATAGACTTAGCTCTTCTCAGTAATGCAAGGGTCTAAGACAACCCCAAAGGACTCATGATGGAAAATGCTATCCACATCTAGAAAAAGAACTATGGAGTCTGAATGCAGACTGAAGCATATTATTGGCTCTCTTTTTTTGTTTGTTTCTTCTTTCACGTGGTTCCTCCCATCAGTTCTAATTCTTCTTTATAACATGACTAATGTGAAAATATGTTTAATATAAATGTATATGTAGAGACTATATCATATTGCATGCCGTCTGGGGAATGGAGAGAAAATTTAGAACTCGAAATCTTATGGAAGTGAATGTTGAAAACTAAAAATAAATTAATTTTTAAAAAAAAGTTGGAAAAAGAAGGGCATTCCAGATAGAAGGGACAATATGCTCATTTAGCATGAGCAAAAACATGGAATGTAGGGGTACAGTGGATAGAGCACCAGCCCTGGAGTCAGGAGGACCTGGGTTCCAATCCAGCCTCAGACACTCACTAGCTGTGTGACCCTGGGCAAGTCACTTACTTCCAAATTACTTCCAAAAAAAAGTGGAATGTGTTTGAGAAATAGTAAGTAGTTATTTGTCTGGAGTATAGTATACATGAATGAGGCTACTGGAGATAAGGTGAAATTCCTCATTATGATATTCAAGTCCCTCTAAGTTCTGAACACACTATTCCATCCAGTGTTACTTCAGTAGGCAATGCTAGAATTTGGTTTTTCTTTTTTTAATGGGAGGAGGAATGTGGGAAAGAAAGATCATTAAAATAAATTTAACTTTAAAATAAAGCTCATTACAATTTTTTAAAAAATCAGTAGGCAATGTAGAGCCATTGGAGGTTTTAGCACAAAGGACATCTGAACAGAGTCATGATTTGGAAGATGAGTTTGATAGTATTATATAAGAGAGACTGGATTAAAAAGAGATGGGGGCACAGATGCCAGATAAGAGGCTATTACAGTGGCTCGTATGAGAGGCAACAGCCTCCTAACTGGTCCGTTGTTTTTGTTGTTGCTTTTGTTCTAGAAGCACAAGTGTGCAAAAAGTGTGAGCCAGGTGTGACTGAAATAGGCCTAGGCCTCAAAGAAGTTACATACTACCGGGAGGATATAACACGTACACCCTAGAAACACTCCATGCACGCCTAAGCTCGAAATATTTTGTACTCTTTTCCAGGAATAGAAAGTATAGTACTTACTACACATCTTTTAAAGTCCAGTAGACAAAAATTCCAATAAATAAAACATTAAGTCAAGAGACAGTATTTTATATTAATAACTGACTTTAAATAGCTCACTTTCCTTGTGTGTTTAAAATACGGCTTAGTTAATAATTTGCTTAATTCGCAGCTTTTAAAGAGACCGGCACACAGAGAGACATACTTGTATTCTGATCAAGCACAATATATGGTTTCATCTCCTGCCTTCTCATCTTACTCATTTGATCACAAGAAATTTTTATGTGACTCTGGCGCAAAATCAGCATTGGGCCTTCGTCACATCAGAAGAGAAGGAAAGACCATAAGAGAAGACAGCATGAAAAATGCTAATAAACTAAAGTAGGGAGCAACTTTTGTTAACATAAAGAGACTAGGTATATGCAGAGTTTTACATTCCCCAAGTAATAAAACATTATGTAGCATTATTTATTGATCAGTAGATTGCAAAAGAGATAGTGAGTACAAGGGAAAACCGAACAAAGCGGGCAACATCCGCCATAGTAGGGTTCAGGTGTGAAGTAAATGATTCCTTCTGTCTGTGGCTCAATGATTGGATTGTTCTCACATCAAAATAGCAAGCTACTGAATTCATTGCCTGATAGCTTAATTCACATGAGCACAGGTGCCAATAGGTTTGCATAGAGAATACACCATCTACCCAAAGAGAAATAGGGAAGAGGATCACATATCAAAGAATTTTAAAGCTAGACAGAACCTTGGAGGAGAATCTTAATGGGGAATTCCAGGACCTAGGACCCAGGACCCAAGATGAGCTGCCTTACATGAGAAAAATTCTAAGGTATGACCAGTCTGGGGAGTAGCTAAGGAAGAATGGAGATTATTATTATAGGAATTGTGGAGGTCAGGAAAATGGGAGACTAGGGTGTTCAAAAGAGATAAGAGGGGGCAGCTAGGTGGCTCAGGGTGTAGAGCACCAGCTCCGGGGTCACGAGGACCTAAGTTCAAATCCAGCCTCAGACACTTGACACACTTAATAGCCGTGTGACTTGAGGCAAGTCATTTAACCCCAATTGCCCTGACTTCTCCCTTCCAAAACAAAAGAAAAAAAGGAAAAACAGAGATAAGAGAGGAAGTTTGTGAGCCAGGTAGTAAATTTACTGGGGAAAATGAAAAATGGACCACAGATGACAGTATGAAGCATCTGAACAGAATGGAATGAAATTTAAAAGAGGAGAGGTGTTTGCTGAGTGATGGTAGCAGAGGGATTTGAAAGTGGCCTTGAGGAACTGACCAAGTGTTTCTTCTAAACCCCTTCTGTTAGGGGATACAAGAACAGAAGCAGCCAGCTTTGAAAAGGATGTCAAGAGATATGGTATCTTTAGAATGAAGCCAGGATTCAGTGAGCTCCAGAAGACACAAGGAAAAGATCAAGGAAGAAGGAAATATTACCATAAGGAAAGGGTCCCATAGTCACTGTGGAAAGGGAAAGTAGAGGAGGAAAAGTACTGCGGAACTCCAGGATCGAGTTTACTACTGGGAAGTAGGGTGTGGCAACTAGAGGGAACAATGGTGACCAGTGTGTTATACCATCATCACTGACATTACCTGGAGATCCAGCATGGTTGGGGTCCCCAGGCTAGATGGGACTAGTGGGCAGCCCCCCTTGATGGGTAGGCAGGACCCAAGTGAGGGATGCAAAACCCTGGGAGATGACAATCTAGAAAGTATAGGTGAGGGACCACCGATTGGGTCATAAGCATTTAACCAGAAGAAAAGGAACACACCCCCCCCTACCATGTCATCATCTGGGACAAAAGGGTGGTCACTCTATTCTAGTTCCACTCTGCCCTCACAATTCACCTAATCTAATACTTTTACTTTGGAAAGGGAAGAAGAACCCAGAAAGGTTATTGCCTACCCATGACCACACAGTTAACTAGTGGTAATGCCAAAACTTGAACCAAAATATCGTGACTCCTAGCACAGTGTTCTCTGGTCCTTTGTTTTAGACGGTCTCCTTCCTTAGGAGTGAGTTACCCATGGTGAAAGCTGTCACCTACATATAGCATGAGGGTGTCACTGCGTGGCTCAAAGAGAGGAAGAAAAGACATCTCCAGCCTCTCCTCCTCCCACCCTTCTCCAAGGGAGATTTCATTTCCTGCCAAGAAAGGAAAGAGGAGGTTGGAGCCTGAAGTTTGACAACTCTATTTTCCTCAGAGAAAGAGGAGGTACTGGGCTAGAATTACACTTACCTGCTCCCTTAAATATTATTAGTCTAGGGTGATATAGTTTTCATGTTTGAGCTAAACTTCTGATTGCTGTCTAATAATGGGAAAAGCCCTATATCGAAGGCTTGGCTCCCATACTAGCAAATAGCAGTTCCACAATGAACACATATAATGAGTAGCAAAGAAATCCATTTATCCAAGTCAACAGCAAAACAGAAATTTGAGAAAGTATCCATAGGATAACACGTATCAGACAATACAGAGAGAAGTAGCTGTCCTTTTGGGAGCAAGGAGAGACAGGAGAGAGAGAACAGAGACACAGAGACACAAAGACAGAGAAAGAGAGAGAGAGAGAGAGAGAGAGAGAGAGAGAGAGAGAGAGAGAGAGAGAGAGCAAGCACACCTGATCTCGCCTAAGAGAAAATTCCCTGAAGGGGAAGGGGTACAGCAAAGGGAATGGGTAAGGAAAGAGAAGGGAAGAATGTGGCAAGGTAAAGATAGGGACATGAGAGACTGCTAGCTTTGCTCACGTCAGCTTTTTCCCCCAGAGTCTTATTCTCCCTTCAGCAACCTGAAATGAAGTTGGCATTGCCCATCTCTCTCAAAGCTGGAATCCAGAAGGTCTTGAAGTGACTGCAGAGTACAAAAAGACTCAAGAGCCCACAGAAAGGGAGGAAACCAAAGCTCTCCTCTCTCTTGCTCTTGTCAACTCTGGCCGGCCCCTCATGAAGGCACAGGGCATTAATCTCTACCAATGGGGACAGCGTCCCATGCCAATGATCTTTGGGACTCAAGTTATATGCAAGAGTGAGCAGTCACAGCGAAAAATTTGGTACACAGTTGGGTACACAATGACTAGGCATTTTGTTAAATGTTTTATTAAATTGAATCATCTGCTCTGCAAGGGAATTAAATACACATTTAATTTTGTGTGTGTGTGCAGAGCATGCCACTGGGAGAATTTTTGCTATCTCAAATCAAAACTTTACATTTTTAATTTGTCATTTTTTGGCTGGGAATTACATATTGCTAACAGTCTTCATTTCCATTGATGTTACTTTAATGTAGCTTTCAGACACAATAAAACAGAATGTCTAGATCCCAGAAATATATCTGGCAACTATAAACTGCCTGTCTCTTGACTTACTCAAAATAATTCCTTGCTTTAGTGAGATTCCAGGCTCTTGGGAAGACAACCCTACGCAGGTGGAAAAGCAAAAATGGGGTGCCAAAATAGAGGGAAGTAAAAGACCTAGACGTTGTTTTCTTTTTTTAGTGTGTCATTCAAAAAGTATGGGTCTGACGGAAATTGATGATTGATGATATTAATTAAAGGGAGATTATTATGTTCATTTAACAGTTGAGGAAACTGAGGCAAACAGTTTAAGTGACTTGCCCAAGGTCACACAGCTAGTAAATGTCTGAGACAGGCTTTGAACTCAGGTCTTCTTTATTCCATGTGGAGTCAAGAATATGAGATAACTTGTGATGAAGGGCACTAGCAGTTGAAGAAATCAGAAAAGTCTTCACATACAAGATGGTGCTTGAGCTGCAACTTTAAGTAAATCAGCAGTGATGTGAGACTTTCTCCAGCCATGTTCAGCAGCTAATGAGTAGGATCAAAGGAATTGTGTGGAGGGAACAATCCAGGGCTGAGATACAGCAGGTAATGAGTTGTAAGAGAACAAAGGAGGCAGCAGATTCAAGGGCAGAGCAAAGTAGAGTTGCAGTAGCTAAGTATTGTACGAATGTTTGAGAGGGAAGAAAGTGAAGTGAGAGAAGAAGTAATGGCTGGAGCTAGTTCTAAGGGTGTGGAAGAATTAGAGGTACAGACGAGGGCACAGAATAGGCTCAGGAAGGATTATGGGCCGCCAGATGAATGCCAGTTTCTAATCGAGGAACACTTGTGGAAAATGGCGAGATCTAGTGTGTGACCATCCCTAGTCTAGATGAGTTAGAATGAAGGAGCAGGTCATGGCATTTAAGGAGGCTGAGAAATGAGGTACAAGGGCAGGAGGAAGGGAGAAGAGGAAGACAGCAAGCCAGGAGCTGAACTTCTAGAAAAAGGAGCAGGAATGACTTTGGGGTGACTACAGTCACCATAACTTGGAATGAATGGAAAATTTTAATGGAGTGTTCTTCAAAGCAGGAGAGGATGCCGAGTAATGAAGGTAAAAGGGGGAGCCTGGAAGTAACAGCGGGGCACACGGACCAGCACGGCAGGGTATGACAGAAGATAACTTGACTGTCAATGCCACCTATTGACTGCATTCCTTTTAGCTGCCACCGTCATCCCTCGGTAGTTCCCTTGGCTCTCTGGCAAAGCAGAGTTTTGGGTTTTTTTTTTTCACAGTCCCCATAAAGTACTTGCTCAGCCTCCATGCTTATGATGACCTCCCTAAGAGGCCTTGTGGTACAGCAGAAAGGGCATAGAGCCAGAGACCTGGATTCAAATCTATTTTTTTTACTATTCCTGCAATCTTGAGCAAATCTCAACTTGTCTGGGTCCCAGTTTTCTCATCTATGAAATGAGAGAGCTAGGCGAGAGGATCTCTGAGATCCCTCCCAGCTCGAAATCTTTGATTATTTACGTCCTCATCAATGCACTCGGAGAATGTTCTTCAAGACCTAACGGAAGACTCTCCAAGGAGCCTTCCTGGGCTGACCTCACATCCCATTGTTCACTCAGTCCCTCACACCGTATTCCCTCAGTGCTTTCACATGACTGGCACCTTTTTTTTATATTCGTATTATTTAGTGGTAGAGTGTGAACATGTCTCCCCAACTAAACTGTAGATTTCCCAATAGCAAGGACCATTGCCTCAATTTGCTTTTATATCCATTTACTCAATGTTGTGCACCTGTTGAGGAGTCGGTATATGACGGACTGAAGGAGAGATACAATGCCAGGCCACACAACATTTCCACAACAAAGATTACACAAAGGCATAGAAAATGGCCAGATTTAAATAAAGGCTGCTGTACCGACAACAAAGATTTCCTATACGTTTACGCCTACCAGCAACGGGAGACAGGGACCAACTGTAGGTACAGCGCCACTACATTTAGACAGTGCCTTAAAACATGCTTTTCGATAGTCATTATGATCATCATAGGTGTACTTGGAGGGTACCATGAATGTGAATTGCCACTGGTCTTCCCTTTACCCTCCAGGGAAGTGAAGTGGCTATCCTGGGATGGACCAGCACGCTAGGCACACCCTCTGGGTATGCCTGTGATGATTACAATCCTTGTTTCTCCAGGCAAGCTTGATACTCGACACTTCAAGTGTGCCTTGTTTTCATGTTGTTGTTTGGTCATTTCAGACACATCTGACTCTTCATGACCCCATTTGGGGCTTTCTTGGCAAAGATATTGGAGTACTTTGCCGTTTCCTTCTCCAGCTCATCTTACAGATGAGGGAACTGAGGTAAACAGAGTTAAATGACTTGCCCAGGGTCACGCAGATAATGCTTGAGGTAACATTTGAACTCAAGAAGAGCAGTCTTCCTGACTGCAGGCCCAGTGCCACCACACCACCTAGCTGCCCTTCCCTTGTTTTACACACGTGGAACCGACCCCATGATACAGAGGTTACTATTAACTTTATTATTATTATCTGAAAATTCTTCTTATTTTTTAAATAGAATTCTGATAGAAACTGTCTGGAATGACTCACTAAAGTACACTTTTTCTTCTACACTTAATGCTCTATAGATTACTGTACAAACAGATTAAAATAACTTTGTTAAATAAAAGTACTAACATCTAAATTCATCTTTGTAGGCTCACTGAAATCCTTGGTACTACAGTAGCAGCAGATAGGACAACAGGAATGATATGTACCTCAGCCTGTTCCCTCATGAGTTTCATTTTCTCTGCTGGGTCTCTTTATTTTCAGTCTTTTTCATTGCGTAACTTCGAGATTAGGAGACACTGATTTCAAAACATTGTTCTTGAGCTTTTTATGTATCAATGTTATATCTAGGCGACTATGAGCAGAAGTTTGAAAGTCTGTGAGATAATACTTCCGTTTACTGGTTGAGTTCTCAAGGATATTTTGAGGTCTGTATAATTAGTGCCATTACTGACGATGATACTGATAAATAATATTGATGATAATAAAGTCTGAAGGTGAGTAGCAAAATTAGCTCACAGGGTTTTTTGCTAAACAATAAATGTTTTTCCATATTTATAATCATAACAATTCCTATGAAGATTGCTAATAACAACCTGGAGATGTGAAAAATGCTTACGCCTTAATTCCATCCAATCCCATCTACTCTAGAATCTTGCTCCATCAATCACGTTCTCCTTCTCTCTACCTCTCTCTCCCTCTCTCCCCTCCCCTACCCCACCTATATGGCCACTATTTCTCCGTCTCCTTTGCTGGAGCATTTTTGATGTCCCGTCTTCTATGCATGAGTGTATTCTGGGGTTCTCTCCTCTCTCTCTGCACTCTATTGCTCATTTTATCAATCTCTATCCAGCCTTCACCTCCCCTCATGAACTCAAGTCCTATACCAAGAACTTCCTGAAAGACATTTTCATCTAAACACCCAAAAGGCATCTCAATTTCGGCATGTCCAAAACAGCACTTGCAACCCAACCCTCTTGCTCACTTCCCAATTTCTGTTGATGGAACCACCAACATCATTACAGCCCCCCAAGTTCACAACTTCCACATCATCCTCTCTCACTCAACCCTCAAATCCAATAAATTACCAAGTCTCTGTTTCTACCCACACATCTCTCACAGTCGTCCACTTCTCTTCACGCCCGACGTCAGGCCCTCGTAATCTCTTACCAATCTCCCCCCTCTAATGCATTCTCCAAAGAGCTATGAAACTAATAGTCCTAAAGCACAAGTCTTACTATTTCAGTACCCAATTGAAGAAAGTTCAGGGGTTCCCCACTGCTTCTAGAACCAAATACCAATTCCTCTGTATGACATTTAAGCCTTTCACAATCTGGCTCCAACCTATCTTTCCATTAGCCCACCTCAGCATTCTCCATTCTAATCCAACCAGTCTAACGGTTTTAGCCTGTACTCGATACTCCACCTTCTCTATCCCATGCCTGCAAAGTTCTGCCTCCTCACCTCCTCCTCTTGGACTCCACAGCTCCCTTCAAGGTACAATTCAAACACCACTTCCAACCCAAGGTCTTCCCTAATCTCTCCCTCATTTTTGCATACTTTGTACTTCCCCAGCCTCCACCCCCTAAAACTGAATTCCTCAAGGGCAGAAATTGTTTTGTTTTTATCACTGCTTCTCCAGTGCTCAGCACATTATCTGCCTCACCAGAGATGCTTAATAAAATGCTCTTTGATTTACCAATTTACTAAGTCATTGACAGTTAGAATCTGCAAAAATAGAAGAATTTCCCAAACGTAGAAGTTCCCTAAGGCAGAGGAAATCACAGAACATTCAGGTATTCATCTGATTAATGGATGAGTAGTTGATGGTAAGGGACAGAGCTAGGCTCTGATTCTAATTCAGCACTCTTTCCGTATAAACTGCTATGATGCATGGAAGTACTCACCTAATTCTCTGTTATTAATAACTGCAGCCTAATTATGTCCATTATATACCTCTCCACGGGCCTGCAGAGAACGCAAAGCTTTAGTTCTTTGGAAACTATGGCAAGACATGCTTCATCGTCACACAGCATGACTAGAAGATACTGATGTTTTAAAAATGCCTATTTGTGTCGGGGAGCAGGTTTGGGATTCTTAAAAAGCACTGTGCTGTTTCCTGAAGGCATTTGAGCCTACTGTTGTAACACTCAGCAACAGGCCCTGGTCATCGTCAATGTGCAGCCTGTCTAAAATGTATGTACTCGTGAAACAGTTTTCTGGTTTGTGCATCCAAGCATCCAGCTTCATGTTATGGTCTGGACCATAGGTGTTTTTCCATCCATTTATTTTTCCACCTGTGGCTCCAAGAAGCTGTAGCATGCACAGCAGCCACACCCCAGTAAACCATGTTGGCAGATGAGCTAAGCCAGGTTGAAGGTAACTGACAGGCATCAAGCCCATCAGTGAGTTAGGGGGATGTGCACCCCAAGCATGTGAAGACTTCCCCCAGGGAAACAGCTGGATGAGAACAATTTGTTCCAGTGGCTATGAAGGGGACTGAAGCAAGTGGTGTGGAGCACTGAGAGCTTAGTCAGACATCCAAGACGCATCCTAGACCGTCGCCAGTCTTGCCACTGGACTTCAATGACTCTAGAAGAGAGACTGAGGCTGATGACTTTGCGCAACTCTGCCTCACTTAAATCCAGTTCACACACGAGTCAAGGCATCACCCCAAGGTGTCGCTGGTCCTCTTCAAAACAAAGGAAAAACAACATGGATAGTTGAGGCAAACTCTTTAGAGTATAAAGAGTACCAGATCTGGAGGGTCTGGGTATAAAGTCTTCCTCTCTCACTTCCTACCCACATGATCTTTGGGCTTCAGTTTCCTCTCTAATGAGAGGGTCTAATGAAGGGACATTAAGGTCCCTTCCAGAGCTAAATCTATGGTCTATGATTTTGTGA
Source organism: Trichosurus vulpecula (assembly GCF_011100635.1). Classification (NCBI taxonomy): domain Eukaryota; kingdom Metazoa; phylum Chordata; class Mammalia; order Diprotodontia; family Phalangeridae; genus Trichosurus; species Trichosurus vulpecula. Next base: position 181,272,640 of record NC_050573.1, on the reverse strand, counting down.
TCTCATGTAGGAGACTCTGCAATGTTCTAGGCCTTGATAAAATCAGCAAAATGTCATCTGCAGGCAGAGATAACCAGAGGACCTCATCACCTACAGAGAATCCAGTTTCCATATGGATTTTGCACTGGGTATCCTCCATGACAGTAGTGAGCCCATCTGGCAAGCAAGCATTTCTCTCTTTTTTATAGGTCACTTAATATTAATCATTGGAGGATTGCTGAACAAAGTCATTTTTGGTATTTCATGTTTCGGAGAATCTTGTATGATTTCAACATTATTTATGGGAGACACTTCAGAGAAGAGAGTCTTTAGGGTGGATTTTATTCTACCAAATCAAATGTGTTTTGTTTTCTTTGTTTTTAAGACTGAGTCTTCCTATCTCACCCAGGTTGGAAGCCCAGGCCCCATCCCACTGCACATAAACTTTCACCTGCTCTGTTTCAAACCTGAGCCTGAGCCAGTTCACCACTCCTTAAGGGTCCTCAATTCCTAAGGACTCCCTGTATTACTGCCAAATAATTCAGGATCAGCTTTAGCCCCACTGCAGCTCAGAATTCTTAAACTCAAATGATATACCAGTATCCCAAGCAGCACCCCAAGAGCAGAGATTACAGGCATGCACCACCATGACCTGCATCAAATGCTTTTTTATACTCAAACACAGTAGGATCTTGTATTTTCTGCATTTTTCAATCAACTGTGGTAAAGAGGTGGTCTGCAACGGAATATAATTTATGAAAGTCTGTCTGTTTATTATATGGGCATCAAGGATGGTCCCAAAACACACAGATTATGCTCATAAAGATTCCATAGAATTGGAAAATAGCAATATTAAATACTTGGTTCACCAATTCAGATTTAACCCAGATTACTAGACAGTTACCTATCCATTCCCCACATATGAAATGGGTTTGTAGTTGCATTTTGCATCTTAAATACTAGCTTTCCACTAAAACAAAATTTAACCAATGTAAATTAATTGCTGTGACAAAGAAACAGAAAACGGTTAACAACTCTATTGGTGAGCAAACCATCAAATTCTTGCCATGCTTAGAGACATGGCAAGCAAGGTTAACTTGGGTTCCAAATATGAACAATACTGCTCATAAATAGAAGTTACTATTTGCAGCTAAAATCTTCCATATGGGTTGCCTCTTCCATTTGAAAGTGAGGTCCTTCTCATGATGAAAAATGTTCTCTACCTCCAGAGAGAGAATTGATAAACTCTGCATGCATATTGAAGTATATGTACAATTTTTCATTTCCTTTATTTTTCTTGCTTTTTCTTTTTTTTGCAACATGGCTAATATGAAAATATGGCTTGCATGATTCCACATGTATAATTAATATATTGCTTGCCTTCTCAATGGGTGAGGGAGGGGCAGGAGAGGAGGAGAGAATTTATAACATTTTAAAAATTCAAATTTATTTTTGAAAATTAATGTTTTAAATAAATAAATGTTTTGTAGGGAAAAAAACAGATAAAAAGAATGTGAGCTCCTTGACAGCAGGGACAGTTTTACTTTTCTAATTGCATCCCCAGCACTTGGCACAGTACTTTGGGCATAGTAAGTGCTTGATAAATGCTTTACTGACTCATTCATTTCTTTAAAACACATCCTAGCTCCCTGTTGTCTAATTTAAGAATTAAGTAGACATTAAAGTAGACAATAGAACTGAGAAAACTGTACTGATGGTTTCCTCCTTATATTATCTGACAGTCTAAACTTGAGATTTCCACAACTATTCTCCCTGTTCTCTACCTTATTTCTGAATTAATGACCTCTTCTTACATCAAAGCACATTTACTCTTCACCTCTATGCGATATCAATCACTTCTTCTCCAATTTGTACCTTGGCACATCTTTTTTCTTTGCTCTGACCTTTGTATTTGCACCTATATCAATGGTTCTGTCTTAAATCTTAGGCATCAGCTTTATGGGCAGTGCCCAGATCAATACAACACACATTGTAGGCACTAACAATAAATGCTTCTTCATAATGATACTGTCATTTTATCACATTTTACAAAGGTCAAAGAAATCATGGTAAATGCAATAAATGTATCTAATCAGGACCAAATACTAAATTCATTAAATATTTAAATACCTCTGACAGTTTATTTTGTATTGGCTAGTGAATATGCACTTCTGACAAAAACAGATTACAGGACAGGGTTTTCATTCATGTGTTCCAAGAAGCCACTATTCAGTTTCCTTTTGTTTTCACTATGTACTGGTGGGCTATAAATTAAATCTCTCCAGTATTATAATTCCTTCCGTACAATAATCATGGGCTCAGCCTGTTTCCTGATGACAATGCAGATTATACAAACTAGTACTCATTGAAGATTCACTTTTAAGTCACAGAACATAGGATCATAAATCCTGATAGAGCCAGATGAGCCCTCAGAGGCCCCCTGATTATACAGATGAGAAAACTGAGTCACTAGGTGACTAAGTGACTTGCCCAAGGTCACACAGGTAATTATCAAGGACAGGATAAAATTATTATGCCTTATCAGAAAACAGGTAGTTTACCTTCCTAATGATATTTACAGATTTAATACATCCTAAGGTGAAGCCAAGGACTCTGATTTTGTTTTTCCAAGAAAAAAACTTTTTCAGAAAACAATGATTAGTGAGGGTGAGCTAATAAAATTTTCTGTAGGCCTAATGATTTTTTAAAATTATTCATAAGGCCTTTGATCCAGCAATACCACTTCTAGGGCCGTATCCCAAAGAGATCATAAAAAGGCGAAAAGGATCCACACGTACAAAAGTATTTCTAGTAGCTCTTTTGGTGGTGGCCAAGAACTGGAAATTGAGGGGATGCACATCAGTTGGGGAATGGCTAAACAAGTTGTGGTGTGTGAATGTAATGGAATACTATTGTGCTATAAGAAATGATGAACAGGCAGATTTCAGAAAAACCTGGAAAGACATATGAACCGATGCTGAGTGAAGTGAGCAGAACCAAGAGAACACTGTACACAATAACAGCTACATTGTGTGGTGACTGATTTTGATAGACTTTGCTCTTGTCAGCAATGCAAGGACCTAAAATAATTCCAAAGGACTCAAGATGAAAAATGCCATCCACATCCAGAGAAAGAAATATGGAATCTGAATGCAGATTGAAGCAGACTACTTGCTCTCTTGTTTTGTTTTGTTTTTTCCCTTTGTCATGGTTTTTCCCATTCATTCTAATTCTTCCATACAACATGACTAATGTGAAAATATGTTTAATAAGAATGTATATGTAGAACCTATATCTGATTGCATACCATCTTAGGGAAGAGGGAAGGGAGTGACAGTGGAGAAAATTTAAAACTTATGGAAGTGAGTGTTGAAAACTAAAAACAATTTAATTTATTTTTTAAAATAAATAAGTAATTTGTAAGGACACATTATATTTTCAAGAGTAAACAAGAATACTGGAACACATTACCTATCAGACTTATGGATATGTTTATGAATTGTTTATGAATTTGAATATTGTTTATTAATAAACAAGAGACAGCACTGTGAAGTGTAAAATGGATAATTTTGATTCCATTAAATTAAAAAGGTTTTATACAGTGACAACTAAAAGATTAGTCATTTCATATTACTTTAATATTAATGTAAGAAAATGGCTACATGTTTACTTATCTTTTAAATTTGAAGGGTTGTTTCCTTTATAAAAGACATTAATAAAGCCATATACTGTAAAATATCCTAAGAATAAGTAATAGACAAAAATACAATGAAATTACTTTATCTATTGCAAAAAGGCTTCTAATATAAGAAAAGAATAGAAAAAGCATGGTGGGAAGAGCCAAAAGATCACTATTCCTTTTGTGTAAACTGTTTCCCATACTGTAATAACTACAATGAAAACCTAAGACAAGCTATTCCTATGGTCACATTAGATAATCTACCAAAAAAAACCACATATACTTGCAAGCCTTATGTAAATATTTGTTGTGTTCATAATTACGGGCTATGTGTGCAAAGTTTAAGTTTTCAACTAGGGGCAGCTAGGTGGTGGAGTGAATAGAGTACTGGCCCTGGAGTCAGGAGGACCTAAGTTCAAATCTGGCCTCAGACACTTGACACTTACTAGCTACATGACCTTGGACAAGTCACTTAACCCCAACTGCCTTATCTCCCCCCCCCCCCCAAAAAAATTATTCAGCTATCTTGAAGTTAGTGCTAGCCAATGGTACTTTTAAAGATATTTTCTGGCAGAAAAATATTTCAGCCAGGACAATCCACAGAGTTCATAATTAAGTCACTCAAAGTATTCACACACATTTAGAGGAATTTTTAAAAAATATAATCACACATACTGATCATCTTTTTAATCATGTGTATATAGTTATCCTAATTACAAAGAGCTCCTGGTCTGTATCAAGAAGAGAGCTAATTTTAGAATAGAATATTTTATGCTACCAATAAGGCTTTTCTTATTTATTACAAGATAAAGTTAGAGGCACTAGAGAATGCTACTGCTAACAAAATTTATGATTCAAATTTCATGCCATAAATTTCACATGATAATATGACTGAGCAATCAGGTAAAGAGGTTGTTTACTTTTAGAAATGGTATGGTATTAAGTCAGCAGAACCTTTAAATATCCTTACTTTCTCCTCCACACACAAAATAATTTTATATTAGCTGTCTCTTTCTATGTGAGCACATAACTGTTACTTCTAAAGATCATATTCTGTGGCTGAGTTTTCAAAAAATCATGATCTGGAGTTAATAATTAAGTAATTTTAATTAATTTTAGCCCCAAAAGTGACAAAACTGTAGGGAGAAGACTGTCTCTTTCTGCTAATAGTCTAGCTGTTATCATGCAGACCTTCTGGAGGCAGACAACTATCTTGTCTCAATCCCAAGCCCCACTTCCACCACCCTGGGGGAGTATTTTTATGCTGAACTGAGTACAATCCGTGTGATGAAAGTAGTTGAGACCCAATGTCCAAAGCCAGAGGGAGAGATAATAATTCTTCTGGGGTTAAATTCTCACAAAAGATGTGTAAGGGATACTAAGTCGGGTACTTGACAGCAGGAAAAACAGGCAGGAAAAGGATCTGGGAAAGAGTTCAATTATATAAACAGAATTGAAAATAGTTATCTCTACTACTGATCAGCTTAGGCATCTGGGCCTTACCAGGCTATACAGAGAACAGTTCAAAGTAATGATTTGATCTTACTTTGTTTAACTATAACCCCAAGCTTTGACCATAATCTAGGTGGACCATGCTTTTTTTATCCCTTCAAAAACCTTTTCTTGTGCATACATTCTTTTTTCTGAAATGTTTTAACCTTTTTTTCAAATTATACGTCTCATCTCTGAAAGCAAAAAAAATAGTGAAGGTTTCAAACTTTTCTGTGATCTGTAAATGGGGTGAAGGTTAGGAAGAAAAGATGGTGTTTACGATTTTTTTCAGACCTTTGCCAAAAGATATTATAAACATAAGGGGTAGGGTGGTCATTTTCTTAAAGACTTGTTTTAATAAATGAAGCATGACTTAAATGGGTTACAAGATCTCTACTATTTAAAAAATTAAATTTTAAACCATATTTTGTGCATAATGAACAGTTATACTGAGTAACCTTTCTACCCACATCACCATCATTATTAACAGACTAAAAAGCTTTCAACAGTTTCACTGATATCATATGGCTACAAGGCCCCCACACCTAATGTGCTACCCCTGTTAGAACAGCATGGGATACCTAAATGTTCCAACAAGTCCTCTGTGGAAACATCTTCTATTTATGAACGTGTGACTTGTAGTAGTTCCGCTGGCAGTGCATCAAGTGCAAGAGGACTTCCAAATCAAATGCCAAGTATGTGAATGGAGGCTTTGATTCTCAGGCTTTGAAAATTTCCTACTGATAACTAGAACAGTTTCCCTGGGAATGAAACTATGTCAAATAATGTACAAATCAACTGAATAACTCCTAGAAATCTCGTTGCTCTGGAAAGGCGAAGAGGAGTCAGGAGCCTCATGCAAAGTCGATAATAAATCCCTAGAAACATTTCATTTTCATGAATTCACAGGGTTGGACCATATGACAACACCAATAACATAAGAAACTATTTTAATCTTAAAGACTCTTGAGGACCTTCTGGAACCATTTTAAATGATCCATCTAAATGTATACTACGAGAAAACTATGTTTTTGCTTCCTGGTATCTGGCTTAAAAGTCACGTTTCATCTTGTTTGATCCTCTGCAGTAATAAAGACCACTATCTTCTGTGTTATCTCCTTCACATTGAGAAAACTGGCTAGGCAAAAATTCAAATCTGCAAAAGACATAATTGAGTGAGTGACTATTTGCATTGCAAAATAATGAACCTCAGGGATCTTTCTTTTAACTAGTGAACATCCCTAGTGATTTTGAAATATGATTCAATTTATGAAGTTTAATTGACGTATAACTTTTCAGGAAAACATCTATTCCATAAAGTGAAGTAAACCTGTACTAAAAACCTATTGTCATTCCTCATCCTTCTTTGCCTCTGGCTAAATAATACCAGTCTTTTAACCTTTCGGCCTGACTCTTACTTCTTGTGAATAATTGAGAAGAATATTCAGAGGGCACAATTATAAAGTTCTCTATGTCATTTTAGTTGTGGAGGTCAGGCTCAGACACTAACCACCCAGGTATAATAATAAGGAAGACATCATGGTTTTTATATATGAGGCACGACCAAATTTCAACACAGGAATTCAGGTGACTCTTCTACAGACAAAAGTGCGATTCCTTAAAGTAGGAGGGAGTCTTAACAATGGCACGGTATTCCAGTGGGCAAATGAAAGCAGGGTACATGTAGGATGAGGGGATCGAATGAACAAAGGTCAGGTAAGGATCACAAGGTGAGATAAACAGGAATGGGGCCAGGAATGTAGCAGATATGTATTGATAAGAAGATAAAATATAGACCCCCCCCCATCCTGCTAAATATTTCCCAGGTTTCAAATTCAGTATTCAGGTATAATACTAATGCTTCTAATATTTGTGGACTTAATGGGCCTGTCTCTCAAAGGTTGTGTCTAGGCTTAGCTGTGCTTTCTAGCGATATTTCAAGTTACAATCAGAACAAGAACCAAGTCCTCTGATGCCATGTGAAGTGATGTCACTACTCCCAACTGCCTCCCTGGATCTCTGTAATGCTTCCATCCTCTGATGTTCCAAAGCACAGGTCAATGAGTATCTGGGACTCTTATCCAAACCCTGTAAAGCCTATAGTGTTATTCCTGCTAGTATTATAAGCACATGCTAGATGAACTAAATCATGGCTCCACTCAGGTTTCTGCTCTTGTCCCAGCATCAGAGCCACAGAATTTCAGAGTTGGACCATCCTAAGCACATTAAATAGATCCAATTAAAATGTTCTGGCTATAGATGTCCTTAGGAATGGGAAGGCATCATTCTAGACTTCATAATTCCTGTTAGACCAAAAACCTCCTTTAAAAATTTGTTTTCAAAATCTCAACACTGTTGAGAATGTATACTACAAGGGAATCTATATTCTGAGGAATATTTTGCCCATACTACCATGGTCACCAAGTAAGCTGTGGGTAGGCCTACCCATTCCAGGTCATGAGCTGTCAGTCACCAGTAAGCTTATAACCAGATCTTTGCAATTCCTCTCCAGGGCTTTGCTGTTGCTTGCATTTTTTTCAATAAGCTATTCACATTGGCAGCGCTTTCCTTTAAATGGTCCTGATGCATGTCGTGCACTTCTTCACACATTGGCTGCCATTCAGGGTCAGTAAAATCTGTTGTATGTGAGATCCATAAATTTCTCTTCATTCAAGCCTCCAAAATAATCATGGAGGGCTGTCATGGGTAAGGAGTGGTTGGTTTGCAGTACCTCACCTGGGGTCTTTTACTGTACAATATAATGCTCAATTCAACTACTCTCCCAACAGTAGTATGGCTTGAGATGAACTAGGCCTGACTGGTGATCACATGCCTTTTTCTTGGTCAGCATCTGTAAGGAAGGTGGATTTTAGCACGTATAAGGTGGATTTTTGTCATTCTTATAGTTTAGTTTCCAGGATCCATAGCCATAACAATCTCTTGTTCTCAGGTGTTATTTAGATATAAGTTCTCATCATCATGGTTTAAAACATCTCCGCCATGCTTGTGCATCATTATATAATGATAAATAATATAAACATTTGTGCTTAAATTATAAATATCTACCGCAACTGAGCAGTGAGATATAGGAATGAGGAAATGTGAAATTGTGAGGCCATTCACTGCTGGCAATATGCCTTCTTTGTTTGTTGCCCTATAAAGCAAGTGAGCACTGATCAGTAAGTGGGGAACTCTTAGGGTTGAATGCACAAGCTGGAATGCTGTGCATGCCTTGACTGCGTCCCCATCAAGGCTTGGGGGGGAAATCTGTGTTTGCCTCAACTAGCCCCATCAAGGCTTGAGGGGATTCAGCGGAGTGCACAAGCTGTGCCTGTCTCTACTGACCCCACTGAGATGTAGGGGTAGTTGCCCCTCCTTTGCACTGGCCCCTGAGAGAAGGGTGATTAGGGAATGCTGTAGGTGTTCCTATTATCAGCCCCTCCCTTTGAGAAGACTAGATTAGAATAAAGTAAATCTTATCATTTAACCTCTCTGAAGCTGTCTTCCTGTCTGACCAGATTAAGAACAAACCTGCTAGTGAGAGAGGTGCTAGAGGCCCTCCTGTATTTCCTACCTAAGAAATGGCATCACAACTTGTATGCCTCCATCCTGCATCTGGGCTCAATGCCAGTCATCTCTGTTCAAAAGTCTGGCTAAGGACATTGATGACACACTCTCTGAAGGAAGACCCAAACACCCTCCAGTGCACTTTTCTGTGATTCCCTTTGAGTTACAGATCCCCTTTTCTGTTCTCTCTCCGCCCTGAACTCCCCATCTTGACACGGAAATCACCCGGGGCCTCTGCTGGGTGATACTTTCACAGGAGTTCTTCCTTACCTACACTATACACTAAACAGATAACTAGCCAGGGCATCTTCCAATTTCTGGCTGATGTCATACTGCATGGCACCTTTCAGAAGTTCAACAAACTACTGTCCATCCATGCCTGAACTATGTATAAGAGCCCCACATGCACAGTCTCTGAATTTTTCAGTGTCCAAGATGAGAGCTCCAACTTGTGGGTTCAATATTGGCTCTCACAGTCAGTGAGCTGTCAAATTCAATGGACTTCTGGTAGCCAGAATCTCTCCTGACACAAGACTACTCTTGAGCCATCTAGGCTGGCATCAAAATGTAATGCAAAAAGTTTACTTGGATACACAAATGCCAACACTAGCACATGTATGAAAAAGCTAACCAAGGCCTCATGGAATGTTCCCTTTCTCATCCTAATGTCTCCAAAGGATACCAAGGGATGAAGTCCAGGCTATTCCTTCTTTCTATTTTATTGTCTCTGAATTTCCTTTTTGCCTTTTGATTTGTAATTCCTCCGAAGTGAAATATCCATAGGTAAGACTGTTGTAGGGCTTTGCGATGATGACATTTTTTTTAACAAATCTCTAGTCATAATCACCTAATCCTTGAAATATTTTCATTTGATAATTTTTATATGAGTGCTTGTCTCCTCTGTGTCAGTAGTCACACAACACACACACATATGCATACACACATACACACACACACACACACACACACACACATACTACTCCCCTAAAATAACTGTGTAACCAAAACGTTTGACAAATACTCACCAAAACTAACCCTAGTTAAACAACTTCAGGTGTAGGCCAATAGCCTCCCACTGATCATATACCTTCCAGAGCTTCTCCTCGGATTCTTTTAGTGAATTTCCAAAAGCAATGAGGTCATTCAGATATACCAGTATCTCCAACTAGTTCATAAGTTACCACCCACCACTACCAGGAATCATTGCAAAATGTGAGGTGCATGAGGATCCTTTGAGGCATGTGCTCGATTTGATAAAATGAAGATGGCTTCTTTATATCCACCTCTGCTCTGGGGATCTGTCAGTACCCACTGAATTGCCCAGTAGCCAATCCAGGGAATCCTGATCTGATATCAAGAGTTTTCAATCTGGGGTCCAATAATTATTTTTTCTAATATTTTGATCATTATATTTCCTAGATAATTGGTAGATAATTAATACAATTGGCTGTAATCCTATGTATTTTATTTAATGAATTTTAAAAATATATTCTGAGAAGAGGTCCACAAGTTTTACCAGACCATCAAAGGGGTCCATGGTGCAAAAAAGTTAAGAGTCTTTATTTTGTACCTTAGGATTTAAGCATTTTGGGGTCAGGGACTGTCTCTCTTTTTATATTTGCATCTCTAGCACTCAGGACAGTATCTGACAAATAGTAAAAACTTAATAATTGCTTTTTCATCCATTACTTCATTCATTCATCCTGAAGTAATGGCTTTCGGTACTGATCTTAGTTTTTTTTATTCAGGGTTCAAGAGTCCACATACATCCTAATCTTCCCAGGCTTTTTTCACATCACTATATGGATGATCGATATGAACAATGCTACCCAGTAAAAATACCATGGACCAAAAAAGACTCTTTTCAGTGGTTCCTTAGGTTCTCCATCTCTGGTAGAATGATTTTCCAGAAGAACTCTTACAAGGGTAGGGAGTAATGGATATTAAAACATCCTAGCCCTAATGTTGAGTCTCTTCTTAGAATGATCTTTCCATTCCTCAGGCATCAGGTAATCTCTAACGTCCAAACCTCTCTGAGACACCTCCGAAGTTGAGGGTTTAAGTTGAGCTCACCCCTGGGAGAGCTGGGATGCAGCAAATCTCTGTCCTCTCCTGCCAGCACTATCGTGTATCCTCCTGTGAGCTTCTGGACAGGAGGGAAGGATGGTCAGAGTTTTCAAATTTTAGTCTGCTGCTTACAACCTACAAGACTCGGTGAGTGCTTTAATTACACTGGACCTGTTCCCAGTCAAAGCAAAGACTCAAGAAATGGAAGAATTGGTTTAATTACTAAACCCAAAGAGTGCAATGTCAACCTGAAAGGAGATCTTCAGCAGCCTGGTCCAGTGATCTGTGCTCAGTTCTGCGCTGTTTAATGTTTCTAACAGTGATCAGTTAGGTACAAGAAATCAACTTTAGAGGTATAAGATGGGGGGAAGGAGGCTAGCAATAAAAAGACCTAGGGATATTTAGACTATTGTCTAAGTCAACAATATGCAATGGTAGCCAAGAAAAAGGGTGGACTCTTAAAATGCCATGAGAGGCACTGCTTCCAGAAATAAAGAGTTGATAATTCTACTGTACCCTGCCCTGGTCAAATCACATCTAGTGAGTTATCTAGACCTATTAAATTCTAGCACCATATTTTAGGAAACACAAATGAGCTAGAAAATTTCCACAGGAAGATAAACAGGATGTTGGAGAACAATAAGTCCATGTCCTATGAGCACCAAATAAAGGAACTGGGGATGTTTAGTCCAGAAAAGGGAAGATTCATTGTTACAAAAGAGAAGCATATTGGGGTGAAGGTGCGGTGGAGTCATTAGGAAGTTACAATATTTTTAAAGCACATCAATAAAACATTAGTTTAACAAACTTACCAGAAAAAAAGAAGAAATGGACAGTGGGGTAACATTATAATTATTTTGAAGTATCTAGATTAATCAGTTTTGATTATTTTTTCTCTTTTTCCCCTTAATTTTTTTCTTTAAAAAAATTCTTTGTTAAAATGAGTATCTCTTTGGGAGGATCGGGGGAAGGGGAAGGGAGAGAAAATTTAGACAATGAATCAAGAAAGTAATTTGGAACTATGCCCAAAAAGTTACTAAACTGCCCAAATCCTTTACCCTATTGATACCACTATTAGACCTATGTACCATAAAAGAAAGAAGCCACATTTGAACTCATGAAGAGGTGTCTTCCTGACTCCAGGCCTAGCACTCTATCCATTGTACCACCTACCTGCCCAATGTAAAAGAATACTATTGTCCTATAAGAAATGACAAAAAGAAAGGTTTCAGAAAAACCTGGGAAGACATGTACGAATTAATGCAGAGTGAAATGAACAGAACCAGGAGAACAATTTATACTAAAACAACAACACCATAGAAATCAACAATTTTGAAAGATTTACTTACTCTAATCGAAATAATGATCAATCTTGATTCCAGAAGACCCATGATAAAACATGCTACCTACCTCCTGACAAAGAGCTGATAGACTAAATATGCAGAATGAGACAAAAATTTTTTAATATGGCCAATATGGAAATGTGTTTTGCTTGACTACACATATTTCTCACAAGGCTTTTGCTTTTCTTTTTTCCTGGTAGGGAGAAGGGAAGGGAATGAGGGGAAGGGAAAGAAAACAAAACTTTGTCCGTTTTTTTAAGAAAAAAATTTAATTTAAAAAATAAATTTAGGTAAAGTTAAGAAAAGATTGCAATAAAAATTTAATTTTCGAAAGAATACACAATTTAAATTTGTCATAGGTTCTCTAAAAGAACATGACAAATCAAAAATATATAAAACACCAAAAGGCAATAAATAATACAAGAAAACAGCCCAAACAAAATCTATAAATGGATAGAAGAAAGCCCTTTAATCCTTTAGTAAAGAAAATTCAAGTAACATAAAATTATTCCACACTCATTAGTAAATGCAGAAGGAAATGGAATAGTATATCTAAGCAGCAAAGAAGTTCAAGCTAAAATCCAAAATGGTGAACCCTATAAACTTGAATCTAATCAGAAAGGTGGGAGGGGTGGCCTGGGGTGCAGGAGAAGACCTCTTTCTCTAAGAAAGTGTTATGCTTCCATGAATAACATTCTGTCCCAAGAGAAGGGATATGCAAGTTCCTAAGGCCAGCTGGCATCCAGATGGGTGGGGGAGACATGGATGAGATGGCATGGCCAATGGGATGGAGAACAGTCCTAAGCAGAGCAGGGTATAGAACTGGACCAACTGCTTTAACACAGAGATTAATTTCTTCAGTGGAGTACTACTACTAACCGCATTACTTTCCTCAGAAATTTATACTTTTAAGAAACAAGGAGAAGAACAACAGAAAGGAGAGACAATGGAGCAAAATTTACACAGGGAATAACCCAGGAATTGATTAAAAGAAAGTCTTCGAATATAGTAGTTCAGAAGCTTTAACCCAATGAGGCACAAAAAGAGGTTAAAGAAGGAACAAATAAGAATATAAAACATAAGTAAAGAAATAAACTTTCAGAAAAGACAAGGGAAGGAAATTAATGAAGAGAACAAAGCCAATGAACTCTTCTTATAAAAAGACATAGGAAAAAAGAAAACTAACAAACAGAAAAATTTGGAAAGGCAGGGTAAATTTAAGCAATAGAAATGAGAGAGGAAAAAGAAGTAGGAAATAGAGGGGGAAATAGATAACTAAACAAGTGAAAGAAAAAAACAATAATTTAGGTAAAACCACAAAATTGGGGGGGGAAATGACAAATGAGAGTGGAAAGGAGAGAAGAGAGCCTATAAAACTCCCCAAGCAGCATTAGAGTAATGTAAGCAAAATTAATTATAGGGACAAAGTATTGACTTAAGAGAAAAAAAATTAAATGTTAAAAACTAGAAACACAAATAGAGGAAAACCCAAACCTCACTCATAACTTTAAGTGTGAATGGGCTAAATAATCTAATAAAATGAGAAAGTGACAGAATCACCAAGAAAACAAAACTCAGCAATTTATTGCTTACAAAAAACATAACATAACTAAAAAGCATAGACATACATAAAATCAAAATGAGAGGCTGGTACAAGATTTACTATGCATAAGGATAATCATAAAAGAAGCAGGAGCTGAATTCAGGTTATCACACAAATCAAAAATAAAAATGTACAATATCAATAGAAATAAACAAAAAAAATATAATCATACTTCAAGGAACCATCAACAATGAACCAATATCAATATTAACTATATATGCACCATATAGCAAAGCATCTACATTCACAGGAAAAATAACTGAATTATACAAAGACACAAAAGTAATACAATAAGAATAGGAGACTTATAATGTTCCTGCCTTCAAGCTGGACAAATCTAACCAATGGTTTGGTTTTTTTTTAAAGGAAAATATACAACTAAAAACTGCTGAATTTAGAGCTAAAAGATTTATGGTATCTTTTTTGAATGGGACCACCAATGAAGAGAGAGAGATAGAAACACAGAGAGAGAGAAAGAGATGTAGCTTAGCACCACATGACATTTCCACAAAACTAGAGCATTATTAGGGCAGAAAGAAATAGCAATTAAATGTAAAAAAGCAGAAATACTAAACATTTCTTTTATGGACCATAATGCAATAAGAATAATCATCAATACAGGAAGCATAATCAAAAGAGTCAGATCTAAATGGAGAATTAATAATGAAATCCTAAACAATGGATATGTCAAAGAACAAATCATAAAAGCAATTAATAACTATTTGAAAGACAAATGATGAGACAACATGCCAAAATGTCTGGAATGCAGTTAAATCAGTCCTCGGGGGAAAAAGTATATCCCTAAAAACATACATTAACAGGATTTAAAGCGAGGATGGACCTAGTCCAACTCTCTCATTTTATAGATCAAAAAAACAAAACCCAAAGAGGTCAGAAGTCACACAGTGGCAGAAATAGGCTTCAAATTCAGACCCTCTGACTCCAAATCTACCACCCTTTCCACTGCACCAAGGAAGACACATAAGAGTATCCTCTGCTGATAACAAACAAATCAATTAACCACGGTCAACTTGGTTTATATAGTTCATCCAAGGAAAATACTGCTTTCAGCTTCATAGACAAGACCTTAATTATTTGATTTATTAGCATCTGTCTCTTTCCTACTTATTCTTATTTTTCCATTCAGCTTGCTTGAGAAAATACTAAGTATGTTCAAATACCAAATCACTTTGCTCCAAAGAATTTAAAAGTACAGGGAAAAAAAGGACATTACAAAGGAAAAAAATATATAAATTGTTTCTATTTCCAGTCGAGAGAACTAAGAGGGGTGTTATTCTGTCTCATATAACTAACTAGTGAGAAATTTGGCCCAAAATGGCCAGTTAGTCCAAAAGCACAGAAAACAGACTTAGTAACATTGAAGCTTTAAAAATGTTATATTTGTAAGGGCATGAGCGCCTTTCAGAGGTCTGTTTGCATATGAAAGGATCAGAAGCTGGCTGATTAGCAGAGACAATGGATTTGCCCCTGGGTGTGGATAACCTTTGTCAGAGTTAAAGCCGGGTTGGGAGTAGTGAGGAGGGCAGTGAGGGTGGTATAACCAGGAGCCAACCCTGAGGACGTTCGAACAGTAAGAACTTGGCACCTGATGAGGATCCTGATGCTCAAAAGATGGCAAGCCCCGGAGCTAAGATACTGAGGGAACAGATGTAGAGACTTCCCATTCATCCTCTGGCAAGGGCTCTGTTGCTGTCCAAAAGAGACTAGCAGGGTCTTAGCAGAGGATTGCAGTTTAGTCAGCTGGAAGCTGCAGAAACCATAACCAACCAGCTGAATAATATGCTCTGCAAAAAGCAGGCTCAGTGAGCACAGAAAAAACAAAACACACACACACACACACACACACACACACACACCTACCCAAGATGCCTCACCCACTGAGAAGCAGCGCAGAGAAATCACAAGAGGACATCTCTGGCCTTGCAGCATTGGAAGTGGATGTAAGCTGCCCATCTGCACTGTCTCCTGGACCTCTCTGCCCTTGGTTACTATCCCCATTGACAGTAGGCAGGTGTGCAGGATAGTATACCCTAAGTTTATGGACAGAAAAGTTCTTTTGTAAATCTACTGACTGAGCTCTTCCAGTAAGTGTCTTTGTTTTGAGCTAACTGTATCTGGCTAACAACTGAAAGGTAAACATGTTGAAGGAAACAGCTCGAAGCAAACTATCCCTAAGCTGATGGGGGAGGAGGGAAAGATAGTGAAAAGAGGTGCTACAATCAAAGAGTCCATCCCTTGACTCACTTCTTAAAAGAGGCCCGTTCACTGAATGGGAGTTGCCTCACTCTAAGTGAGTATGTGAAAAGGCCTTAGCCTAAAAGGGCCAGGGTCTCCCATTGCATCCTGGGCCATCTCCAGTCATCCTGGTGAATATCAGGCCACTGGACCCAGATGGCTCTGGAGGAGAAAGTGTGGCTGGTGACCTTGCACAGCCCTCCCTCGTTCAAATCAAAGTCAACTGCAAGTCATGTCATCATTTCCCTGATGCCATGGTCCTCTTCGAAAACAAAGGACAAAACACAACATACTTAAAACAACCGTACAACTGGGCCATAATGGGACTGTTTTTCATTCTCTTAGCTCAAACCCCCTACTCAGGACACCTGATAATAAGTGTGTGTTTGCATATGTGATATGCATATTTTTTAATTTTTATTTTTACTTAACCTGTGATTTTATTGACATGGGGAATTCCCAGTGAGGAAACTCCCTCTACCGATGCCAATCAACATCTCTTTTACTACTTAGAGTCTTAGAGAGTTAAAATCTTAGAGCACTGGGACTGGGGTCTGGAAGACTTGAGTTTAAATCCGGACTCAAGACACTTACTTGTTGTGTGACCTTGTTTAAATCACTTTAACCTTTTTTGCCTCAATTTTCTCATCCCTAAAATGGGGATGATAATAGCACCTACTTCTTAGGGTTGTGAGGATGATCAAGTGAGATAGTGTTTGTAAAGTGTTTAACTCAGTAACTAGCACATAGCCATAATGGTCATTGTCATCATCCTCATAGTGGCCTGGGGTGCCTAGAAGATAAGTAACTTGCCCAAGATTACACAGCTAGTATAGTTCAGAGGTAGGTCTAAAACTTAGGTCATCCTGAACGGGTCTCTCTCCACTATACCACAGTGTCTCTTCACATCTATCCACACCATAGTAAATATTTCTTTTTCTCTCCTCGGGGCAATGTTTCCAACTTTGGGTAAGGTTAGATGTGTGTAAACAGGAAGGAGAAAATAAAGGGAGAAGAGAGAAATCGCATTTTTCAAAGTTTTATTATTACTACTGATATGTAACAATAAAAAGTTAATGTGGTCTTATTGCATTGAGAAGCCTCGTAAAGCAACATGTCCAGAATAAGAGAGAAGACAGTCCCATTATATTCTGCCCTGATCAAATCAAATCAGGAGTATTGCATTCCATTCTGGTCACCACATTTCAGGAAAGATTGATGAATTAGAGACTATCTAATAGCAGGTAACCAAGATATTCAGCAAGACTAGAAAACATGGGACAGCCAGGCGGTTCAGTGGATAGAGCGCCAGATCTGGAGTCAGGAAGATTCATTTTCCTAAGTTCAAATCTGGCCTCAGACATTTACTGGCTATGTGACCCTGGGTGAATCACTTAATCCTGTTTCCCTCAGTTTCCTCATGTATAAAACGAGCTAGAGAAGGAAATAGCAAACCACTACAGTACCTATCCCAAGAAAAGCCCAAAAGGGGTCATGAAGAGTCAGACAAGACTAAACAACAAACAACAACAATAGAAAATATGACATAAAAGAATGACATAAAAAGAATTTGGTGATGGGTAAAAAGACAGAATTGCACATTAATTGTCCTCAAGTATTTGAATAGCTGTGGAAGGTGGAATCAGGCTTGGTCTATTTGACCCCAGAGAGTAGCGCTAGATATAATGGGTGAGTTTTTTTCAGAAAGGCAGATGTAGACTTAATATTAGGATAAACTAAACAATATCTTCCAAATATAGATGACTGCTTTGGGCAGTAAGGGTTCCCCCTTTGCTTCAGATCTTCAAGAGAGGCTAGATCAATTAATTCATCAAGACACTTTTATTAAGTGCTTATCTACCACGTGCTACGTACTACACCAAGCACTGGATGGGGATACAAAGAAAAGCTGCTGCTGATGATGATGATGATGATGATGATGACGATGAAGAAGAAGACAATGATGGTGGTAGTGGTGGTGATGGTGGTAGTGGTGGTGATGGTGATGCCAGCCCTTGAGGAACTTGCATTGTAAGGAAGAAAATATATGACCACTTTTCGGGGATGTTGAAGACTGGATTCTTGTTCAAGTCCAATTTCAATCAATCATTCAACAAGTATTTATTAAGGATCTAGTATGTGCTGACCTTCGCTGAGTGCTAGGGATAAGGCTGGATAGTCTCAAAGGTCCCTTTAAACTCTGAGATTCTACAATTTTGACAGATTCTATAACCTTAAAACAAGCTAAACAAAAGTAAATACCTTTAAAAAGTGACATTACAAAAAAGAAAAAAGGGGGAAAAAGGAAGCCTCAATGCCTGAAAGTGTAAAAATCTAGGTCATAGAAAGAAAATATACAACAGGAGAAAGCAGATGACACCAATTCAGAGAAATGTCTTTTATTTTAAATTTACTATTTAACAAGTTGAAAAGACATTTATACTTCAACATAGCTGTACCCAATTAGGCACACCACATTAGTGATTAAATTGTGTGAAATTATATGTTTCCTTTGAAAAATTATGCCTATGTTGGCGGGAAGAAAAAGCACAAAAGATTGAATACAACTCCAAATTAAATATTCATTTCAAAGATGTCTGACAACTAAGTATTTGATTTAAAAACCCACTACTGATTAGTTTATTTCACATTTCTTTTAAACTATTTTAGGATATATTATATACTCATGCCAAGCAGGAAAGACTTCAAACATGAAGCCACTGACAGATCGTACGTCTGTCCTCTAGGAATAAGACTAGCTAAATCCAGAACCATTAATGCATCACCTGGTCGACTGCCATGTGATAAAACTTTTCACCCACACAAATTTGAAAACTAGCTACTAAGGGATAGACGGATCGTGGTCTGCATTGGTGGAGGGAATACCCACACCAATGGAATCACAGATACCGTATTGAAGTTAAGTGTATACACATTGAGGAATTCTTCTAACTGAGGCTGATTTGTGCCTTCTAATATTAGTTTTGCATGTTACAATCATCGTGATTCCAAATGGCTCAATATTTCTGTCTAAGTGGAAAGGAAATTGTGTGGCCTGCACCAGCCTCTGAAAGGGCCAACCTATATGAAGTGGCAAGATACTTTTCTTGGTTAATTGCTTCAAGGAACTGAGCTCTACATGGTACTTAAAAGTGAGATTAACCTTACTAGAGCCCTTCTCCCTAAAATAATTAAAGAAAGTATGTCTATGATAAGCATAATTAACCTTGCGGTTCATTGTAGTCTCTGCCTCCTATTCTCTGGTCCCTTGGATATGCTTTATGCCAATTATGAGAGAAAGAAAGGATTTGAGAGATTTTAGGGAAAACCTTCATTTCAATAAGAAGAAAATCCCCATTCGTACCAAAATATTTATAGCATCACTCTGTGTGAGAGCAAAGAATTGGAAACAAAGGAGATGCCCACTGACTGGGGAATGGCTAAAGAAATTGTGATACATGAACATAATGTAATATTTACTATGCTATAAAAAGTGATATGTGGGATGATTACAGAAAAGCACAGAAAGATCTATATGAACTGATGAATAGTAAGGTAAGCAGTCAAGAAAAATTATACAAAATAACTACAACAAATATAAATGGAAAGAGCTACACACAAAAAAATCAAAAGTAAATGTAAAAAAACTATAAACACCAAGCAGGACTTGAATGAAATTATGTGAGAGGACACCCCCCCCAACCCACTACTCTATGGAGGTGGGAGGCCCACAAGTGTTACACATTACATATGTTTGCAAACTTTATTTAATGTATTAATCAGTTGTGCTGATTTTTTAAAATCTTTTTCCAAAAATATTATTTTTAAAAATACTATTTGTTATGTAGGATGACTCTCTTGGAAGAAAGAGGAGGGATATTTGGGATAATTATGCTGAAATAAGAAACAGAAGACATCAACAAACAAAAACTTATTTTTTAAAAAAACATATTAAGGAGTTGTGATTAGTTACAGGTGCTCAGATTGGCATATTCATAGGCTCTCTAGAATGAATCCCTTTAAATGACAGATTTGCCCTATGTTGTGAACTCTAATGATCAATAGCATGGCTTAACCTATTGTGCTAGCTACCATTTTCTATGTTTTAAAATCGAATGCTAATATGTGTCATTTAAGTACAGAATAATATCATAATTCTAGACATTCTTTCTAAATTACATTTTGATACATGTGTAATTACATTACAATTTCCAAATTACATATAAAGAAATTTTTTTAATAATTTAAGTTCAATAATCCATTGGTCATCTATTCCCTATATAACAACTAGTTTCTTGACGTCTCTGATGACTGGGGTTCTGGACCTCTTGCTATTTTTCCAGGTTCAGTGTAACTGTTTTCTGTACAGCTAGGTCCCCATTAGTGGGAATAATGAATTCCCCAAGGTGGTTGCATTATTCGAATTAGCAGTGCAAATTTCCATTGGACTAGAACCAATTACTACTATATTTCACATAATTATAACTTCAAATAGGCCAAATTCTAATACATGCAATCACTTCGGGGGATTGATTGTTTGCACGGCATAAACCTTGGCTCAAGTACCATGTAGTATACTATATTAATTACCTGACCATACAAGAGACACATAAATTACATAATAAAAGCATATTTAACTAAGAAATTAAACACATACAATGTGAAAAACAAATAATAAAATCATTCTCTGTCCAATACATAAATGGGTTTAACCTCCCAAGTTTGGAGGGACAAGATAAGGAAACTGGGCTCATCACGTAAACAAACAAAGTGAGAAAGCTGTCAATCAGGCCCCATCTCCTTTCAAAATCTCTCAGCAAGGCTGGAGATATGCAATGCCTTTTGGCTGGGCTAATAAGCATCAGGATTCTGCTGGGAATCCCAGGTTCAGGGGACACAAGAGTAGCCTTGATGCATGTGTTCCCTTCTGTCTCCTACTCTAATCACAACCTGTAGTTTGCCTCTCCGATGTCTATCTATCCCCAAGGCTCTTCCTTCTCTTCTCTTCTTTTTCCTTATTCATGCTACCTGACACCAGTTTTCATCCTGGCACCAACCTCTCAGGATTATGACATGCTAGACTTTCTCCATTGAAAAGCAGCACCTTTGTCCCATAACTCTAGGTCTGAAACTGCACTGGAGATTTTCCATTAAGGGCAGCATGGTCCTATTACACTGGGAAAATGGCTGGCCGAATATTGATGAGTAAGAAACATATTTAGGTCTCATATATAGTAGACTATATATAAAATATTAGAAATAGTAATCTCTTGAGAATACTGAAAATTTATCCCAGAGATTCATGCACACCACTGTAAGAAAACTGACTCATTCTCAACCACAATAGCAAAAAGGTTTTATATAAGAAAAGATATGTCTCCCATAGCACCTAGCCCAATGTTGGGCATACGGTAAGAACTTAATATTTGTGGGCTAAATATGGCCAAACCTACTTCATTTAAGTCTTGTTAAAAAGAAATGTAATCATCACTTCAATTGAAATGCTTAATATTGGCCAAATCATAAACTAGTGTATATTTTCCCAAAGAAACCAAAGTGAAAAGAGAGAGAGAGGGAGAGGGAGAGGGAGAGAGGGAGAGAGCACACAAGACATCTTTAAGTCACTACAGTGGAAACAATATCACCAAACACCTCTTGTGTCTCATGGGCCTTTTACCAGGCAGGGTAGTTATCAACACCCACCGTGCACAGCAGGTCAGTTAACAATATCTTGTATTTAGAGCACTTTTCCTCAAGGAATCAAAGCACTTTGTGTCACTGATATATTATGTTCCCAGGCAACGAATCAGTGTTAACCCAAACCAATCTAGTAATAAAGAATTTATTTAAAGACTATCACGTTTTTAAACAGTGCTTTTATAAATATGATAGCATATATCATGCTACAAGCTATATTACTAACCACACAGCCATCATTTTAACATTGTGCGTTTAGAAATTACAAGAAAACAATGACCCAGAAACAGCTGATCAAGGCATCAGTGGCCTTCTTCGGCTGGAGCTGATCCATATGGTTACAAACAACTGACGATGAACCGCAGGATTGTATTATAAATCATTACTAAAATAGGAAGCTTTATGGACTGTTTTCTTTCTTTTGGTGCTCGGCTAACAATAAATTAAATTATAAAAGTGCCTGCTGAAAACATGATGGGACATAATGATCAGAATATCATATTGTTTGTATAGCTGATATCATAAAGATCATGAAGAGAGTAGTTTTACTCCGTAATGGGAAGTCTTATGTATTACGATAGCTGTTAAAGGATTAAACTCCTATGAAGCAATGCCAATGACAACTGGTATTTCACACCTGAGACTGCACAATGCTGTTGGCTACTGTTGCTCATCTTAATCAAGGGCCAGGATGCTCATTTCAACTTGTATATTCTAACAGGGATAATATAAATATAAAAGTAATTTTTCCTCACTCTTTGGGCATGCACATATCCTGTCTTTGAGCTCTACTTACACAAACAAATTTACACAGATTGTTTTTCATTTCACGGCCACGAGCTACATTTCATGCTTCAGTAAATGTATAAATAAAACATTAAAACACAGACTTAAAATAGGCAGTGTATAGCTCACTATATACTGAATATTGATTTCTAAAGTTTATCGACACATTTTTTTCCTCCAGTATGGAGGGGGTCAGAACTGATGCTCCCCCAAGAATAGATTAGATCTTATACACGGTCGAGGTATAAACATGAGATCTCATTGTGCCAAGTTAATATTATATCTCTCTATTCCAAAGGTATTAACCAACAGCCCCAAACATGCTGTTTTAAGTCAATAGATCTCATCATCAGAATTAGTGGGGCTTTGAGCTGCCTGAAAACTTTAATATAAGGTGCAGACAATATGCACTTGGTTTTTATGTAACACTAAGAAAGGTTTCAACAGAGAAATGTTCTTGGATCCCTTGAGAAATAAAACACAAATACTTTTACATACAAAATATGGCTCTATTCTGTATCTGCAAACTATTTCCCTAAGATTTTAGCCTCAATATTCAAACACTTTTCATTGCCTTTCAAGCTTAAATGAGAAAATACTTATTTTTCACTCTACATTACCTTCCTAAAAATGTCCCACCCTGATTTTAATCAGCAGAGTATTTCACTGCCATCACTGAAAGGAATCTATCAGAACACCTGTGGGTATGTATATTGCTATGCTAGATAATTCAAGGTGGTTTTTCTTAAGCCTAACCACAATTCTGAACTAAGTTTTAACTTGGCTTGTGACTTAATTCCCTTATTCGTCAATATTCTCTTCTGAAGAAGTGAAGTCCCTTAAATTGATGAACACTATGAGTCACTTCATAGTTTCGTAAACCCAGTAAGCTAGCAGGTATTAAAATCCCAGAAAAAAGAAAAGGAATACCAGATAATTGCTTCATACCTGAAATTGTCTACAATCACAATACCTGTAATTCTGATAAATTTATCTGTCATTCAGAATTATTATGACACAGGCTTCTTTTCACCAAGTATTGCTGTGGAAAAAATACAGTTTCTTATATTTCTATTTCATTCTGCTTTCAGCAGCTCTGCTCTGACTTTCAAATTGTTCTTCCCAGACTACAGTTACAAGCCAGATTTTGCTAGTCACATATCCTATTCCAATATAGCTCCTCTTAATCAAATGAAATTTACATTAATTCACCTATCATGTTCTTGTGACTGGAAAGATTATCTATTGTTCCTGAAACAAGACTCTATTTTTCCTACTCATACATTGTATGATGTATATTATTAGTTCTAAATGGCTGTTAATACAAAACTTTGATGATAACTTAAAACCAGTTCCAATTGAAATATTCCTGTTAATAAAGCAAAAAAAAGGCATCACATCATACTTTAGTTTCAATTTTTAAAAAATTAATAATATCTAGTACTGAACAACGAAAAAAGGAAGGGCACCTGGCCAGTTCCATTTGGCACTCTTATCCCTCATAACTACTTAAGTGTATAGCACACAGCTCTCTGCCTCAAAAAGATGGGGCTTGAATTAGTTCTTTTAAAAAAAAATCCATTAAGGCATTATTTAGTAAGTTGCATAGAGAAAAGGTACTTTATTAATGCAACATTGATGATTATAGTAATAATTACCAAGTTTTACAACCTCTTAGCACACTTGCCTTTCTATCACCTCTTTCTGGTAATGAAAAGTGATCTAGACAATTCAATCCTAGCTCGCTGGCGCTCTCTCGCTCTCTCTCTCTCTCTCTCTCTCTCTCTCTCTCTCTCTCTCTCTCTCTCTTTCTCTCTCTCTCTCTAGTATTCATGTGGACCAAGTCTTGTAGTTGATAATTCCATTTAATTGAAGTCCTTCTAACATGGAGAGAATTAAACCCAAAATTTATACCGATTTCATAAGCAACATAAGATAAGTGAGAATGAGAATTACAGGTTGGTTGTTTATCCAACGCAATTTTCGACATATTTTTTCCCATAATCCTTTCATTTTATTTTTTGCTCCCCGGGCCTCAGTTGCCTCCACTGCAAAATGAAGAAGCATTGGACTAGATGGTCTCTGAGGCCTTTTCCAACTTTAGATCCTGTAATCCTTCCTTATTCCTTATTCTTTCCTCTTCCTCATCCTTTTCCCCCTCATCTACTAAGAAAGTACAAAAGTAAATCCACCCATGCTAGTTCCCTAATAACAAGGCTGAATGTCACAATGAAATATAATATTCACCATCTATCTCCCAGGAAAGAAAAGCAAAATGAGCCTAGCATCGACTGGTTTGGGAGGTGAGACTAAGTCTAATCCGCCTTACAACGATATCATCTAAGTTGATGCCAGAACGGCGAACAACCTGTCAGACTGGAGCAGCAACCATCTGAGCCCGGAAGCAGCTGGAGATGCCCAGTCTGGGAGAGAATTGGTGCCATTCAATAGATGGAACCTGAGCCCTGGAAGTCCCTTTCTCGCAAACCTGAGGGATCCGTACAAACTTTCCGTGCCCCCTTCTCGGCACACAGGGAAGTGCGCTTAATGGCTCTGACTTTCACCAAAATGCCAGGTTCGTTTTCATGGTAAAACCAGCTCATTCGTTGCTTCTGTCTCTGTCTCTCCTTTCTTTCTCTCCTCTCCATCCTTCCTCCCCTGCGCTCTCTTTCTCTCCCTACCTCCTCTCTTTCTCTGCTCCTTCCTCCATCCTTCGCCCCCCCCCCACCTTGAGTGTGTTTCTGTTTCTGTCTCTGTCTCTTTGTCAGTCGCTGTCTCTCCTGTCTCTGTTTCTCTCTCCCACGCACACCCGCTTTCTCTTTCACTCTTCCTTCCTTTCTTTCGGGGAATAGCACGGGATGTAGGGAAGTAAAAGCTGGGCATCCCTCGCAGCCACCCGAACTCAGCCCCTCATCCCGCGGAAGGAGTGTGTGTGTGTATGTGCGTGCGTGCGTGTGTAACTTGGGTGTGTGTGTGATCTGGGTGTCTGGATCTGCGGGGCAGGCTGCTGAGGGAGCTTGTTTGTTTGTTGGTTGCTAGAGCCAGGGAAGGAGGAGAAGAAAGGAGCAGAGGGAAGCGGCCGGCGCCCCAGCGTTTCCAGCCAGGGATGCTCCTTTTGGGGTACACTTTGGTGCAGTCATAAAGCCCGAGAAGCCTTCAGCGGCGGCGATGCACACATACACACACGTACCCACGCGCGCGTGCGAGCGCACAGACACAAACACACACTCCCCCCGTGCCCCCACGATGCCCCCTCCCCTTGCCCCGATCCCCAGCCCGGGTGCGGGGCGCGCGTCGCCTTACCTCGCTCGGGCGGCCGTGGTCACCGTGGCCGTGGAGACGCAGCGACTGCAGCCCGAGAAGCCCGGTGCCTGCTCCAGCCGCGGCAGTCAGGGGCTGGGGGGTGGAGGTGGAGGCAGAAGGCGGAGCCCCGGAGAGGAGGAGAAGCAGGCGGCTTTGTTACTCCGGCGAGCAGCCGCCGATCCAGCCGTCACCATGACAACCGGCGGCTGGCTGAAGCTGCCGCGGGGACTTCTAGGGCCCGGGACGCGGCGGCCGGCGGTGCGCCTGTCACCAGAGCCCGGCCAGCACTCGGTCCGTCCCCCCTACACCGCCCCCCACCCCCACCCCCGCACACTTCCGTTCTCCGGCCGGCGTGCTCCTGAGTCCTCGGGGGACTGGGTCCCACGGCCGCCCGACCCCTCTTCCGCCTCCTTTGGAATGGACTCTGCAGCAAAGTCAGGGCAGCGGAGACCCCCACCCCGGGATCCGGGAGTCACTTCTCCCACGCCAAAATTAAGGACTGGGAATCCAATCGAATGCACTTATTAAAAGGCTGCAGTGTGCAAAAAGACATCACGCCAGGCGCTGTGTAAGAAGTGCCTTTTCCCCCAAAGCGCTGGACTTTCTCTGTATCCCTGGAAATCCATCCCTTGCTACCCCAAACCGGACATTCTAGACAGAGCCCCGCCACCAACCACCCTTTTCTAAAGATCTCAGGGGCCAGTGGGCCCCGCCCTCCGCCCCAGCTGCAACAAATGGCAATCCGCTAGGTTTCTGCGGAGACCCGAGAGTCCTTGGGGGGTGAGGGAGAAATGCCGAG
This sequence comes from Trichosurus vulpecula, assembly GCF_011100635.1. NCBI lineage: Eukaryota > Metazoa > Chordata > Mammalia > Diprotodontia > Phalangeridae > Trichosurus > Trichosurus vulpecula. Next base: position 181,246,070 of record NC_050573.1, on the reverse strand, counting down.
AAGCTGGCTTAGTGCTCCAATTTCCACGGCCACGGGGCTGATGGTTCCTCCTTGACTATGTTCTTATTCTCATCCAAGTCTTATCTTTACCCTACTAGCAAATGACCTTGATGGGCAGCACCCCTTCCCTCGACCGGAGGAGCGAAAGAAAAGGTAGCTTTATTGCTAATTTTGCACAGAGAACACATGTAACCGCATTCACTAGGATACAACTTTGAGACTATATTGTACAGCTCAGCTGATGCCTCAGCTATGCTACTGGCTGTGACTACTAAGTATCAGCCTTGAGCACTGGCCGGGTCTCTTGCCAAGAACTGACCGTGTACTGCAACAAGCTACAGCCCTCAGAGGAGAAGAGAAGGACAAGGCTCGCCTCTCCGCACTTGCCAGACTCCCTCCCTCCAAAAAAAAAAAAAAATCCTTAGTGAGTGAAAACAACTATCAGACCCTCTATAAAGCAATCCTAAAAGAACAGCTCTTGAGGACGGTGGCCCTAGGGTGGGTGAGTCATCCTCTATGCTAACTATATTTTCTTGAAAGAAATCAGTTCCTGAATCCAAATCTACAATGTGTCATCGGTTCACTCCAATTTAGACCCTGGGTGGCATGGAATTTCATTTCTAACATCAATGAATCACCCTGAGATGGCAGAAAGGAATATTAATAACATGCAAAAAACCCTCAGAGGAGCTGATTTTTTTTTGAGACTTTGCTGCCCGTCTGAGAATCTGTGAGATATCATCTTCATAATAGTTTGCCTTGCTACCAAAGCCATTCAAGTTTGAATGTATTAGTATACTACATCATATCTGTTGTGACAACTTATATATTGCTTTAACATTTATAAAAAACACTTTCATCACAACAGATACCTAGTACAAGTTTTCATATCCCTGAATTCCAGATGAAGAAACGCAGAGGTTCTGTCCTTTCTGTTGCCAAATGCAGATCTTTCGGTGCTAGATCCAATCTTTTTTCCACTGCAGTTCAGTTTTAAAGATATATTTGTGCATCTCTATCTTTTACCCTCAATTTTAGCTTAAAGCCTGAAGTGTGCAAGATTTAGATAATGGTAAATATGTAAAAAAAAATATCAAAAGATAGCCCTCACTGGTTTAGTAAAGCCCCCACTACAAAAAAAGAAAGGCAACTAGGTGGCACAGTGGATAGAATGCTGGCCTTGGAATCAGGAAGCCTCTTCTTCCTGAGTTCAAATCTGACCTCAGACACTTGCTGGCTGTGTGATCCTGGGCAAGTCACTTAACTCTGTTTGCCTCAGTTTCCTCATCTGTAAAATGAGCTGTAGAAGAAAATGGCAAACCACTCCAGTATCTTTGCCAAGAAAACCCAAAATGGGGTTGTGGAGAACTGGACATGACTGAACAACATGAAAGAAGCATTGTGGATACTGTGGATACAAAGACGCATGGAAAAACAGTCCTTGCCTCCATACAGGTTCCATTCTACTGGGGAGATTCATACAGATAAATAAAAAGCGTATTTGAAGAGGGAGAGATTGTTTACCGTGTGAGTCAATTAGAAAATGAGTGAATCCAGAGAAGATCTAGGAAAGATTCATGTTGTAATCTTACAATTTGGCACTTTAATAATCTCTACTTAATAAAGACCAGTCGTCATTCTGTCAGATTTTCTGCCTTCAAATGAAACAATCATTCATCTTTGAAGTTTAACCAATTGCTTCCCAATAGGAAAAATAGTATATACACGTCCAAATAAACAAAATTAACAATTTGCCTAATGATGGATCAGATTTTGATTAGGGGCTTCAGTTACTATATTTGAATAATCCCTCTCCCCTTATCTCTGCCCCACAACCTCCCCACATAGACTTACCAGTGAGATTTTCATTCTGAAACAGGTGGGGGGGGGGGAGAGGGAGTTATGTAATCTTCAACATCTTGATCAGAAGTTTTACTCATCCAACCCTTTATTAATCAGGTATTTTTACCCCCATCTACTAAAAAGCACTGACTAATAATAATAGCTAGCATTTATATAACACTATGTGGCAGGTACTATGCTAAATGCTTTGTAATTAGTATCTCATTTGATCTTCAAAATGATCCTGGGAGGTAGGGGTTATAATTATCCCCATTTTACAAAGAAACTGAGGCAGACAGAGGATAAGCAACTTCTCGGGTCACATAGCTAGTATGCGTCTGAGGTGGGTTCAAACTCAGAGCTTCCTAATTCCAGGCCTAGCAGTCTATCTACCGTGCCATCTAGCTGCCCCAAACTTTGTAATAATCAGTTGCAGTTATTTAAAAGGGCAGCTAGGGTGGCACAGTGGATAGAGTGCCTGGCGTGAAATCAGGAAGACTTATCTTCCTGAGGTCAAATATGGTCTCAGACACTTATTAGCCATGTGACCCAGGGCCAGTCATTTAACCCTGTTTGCCTCAGTTTCCTCATCTGTAAAATGAACTGGAGAAGGAAATGGCAAACCACTCCAGTATCTTTGCCAAGAAAACTCCAAACCCAGACACAAAGAATGAGACGGGACTGAACAACAACAAAGCAATTATTTAAAACCAAAATTCAACATTTCTCCATTCCTTCGTCTCAGAGGATTTGAAATGAAAAAGCCTTTGGCAAGTAATCAAAATCAAAACTTGAAACTAAAGGATGTCCAAAAATGGAATGAGCTCCCTCAGGAAGCATTTTCCCACCCCTGGAGGTCATCACTTGCAGGCTACTTACTGGGAATGTCACAGAGTGGACCCTTGCTCAGGAACTGGTCCCTTCCAATTCTGAGATTCTATGACTCTGCGATCTTTAATCCTTAAAACAACCTCCGAGGTTTACATACAATCATCTCATCTGATCCTCATAACAACCCTTTAGAGGTGAAGTAGAATAAGAAATTTCCTGTTTTACCAATAATCCTCTGAGAAGTTAAGTGATTTACAGCTTGTAAGAGTGAGGGATGTGAACTGAGGTTTTCTGATTTCAAAGTCAGTACTATTTCTACAGAACCATTCTACCTCTCTATTATAAGCTAATTAAAGTAATGCCTTCTAGCTGATAAAAATTTAAGAATTTTCATACAGAGTGCAGTTGAGGGTTGATAAGGATAGGATAGACCCTGATTAATCTGAGGAGTCCGACCCATCAACTTGATGAGATTACTTTGACCTTTGTCAGAAGGGCTATCTCCCACGGAGGTGGATGGGTGCCCCAGCCCTGTGCTAAGTGGGCACAAGAAACTCCTCTGATTGGTCTCCAGGGTCTGGAGCTACCTCATGATGGCTGGATGGCTGAAATTCAGGAGAAGGGACTCTAGTGAGAGGAGCCATCCCCTATGATGTCCATATCAATGAACACTCCTTTTCACACTTTCTTTTGCATATTTTATCTTACTTGGACTTCCAGACTGGCGTACAGCAAGGAGGAAGAAAGATTTAGGGAAGGGGAAGAAATATTTGTGGTAAAACAGCATAAAGAAAGTCAAAATTAGGCCTATTTTTATTGTAACAGAAAAGAATCTACCTATCTCATTTGGTGTTTTATTCATTAATAATGTATACAACATGTTTTTAGCTTCTCACATAAACATATGCAGACATAGTCCCTCCATATTTTATAAAGTTTCTGGATATTGTGCCACGTTAGTTTTACTTGCAATTTGAGGCATTAAGTATTATATATTTGTCATTTATTGAGTTAACCCATAATCCTGCTAGTAGTCTTTTTATAGCTTTTTTAATTTCTAAAACTTAAATACACAATAAGAAAAGGGGGGAAAAAGCTTTGCTGTCTGTGGCTTTATGCAATAAGGCAGCTAGGTGGTGAAATGGATAGAGCACCAGGCTTGGAATCAGGAAGACTTGAGTTCTAATCTAACCTCAGATGCTTACCAGCTGTGTGACCCTGGGCAAGTCACTTAATCCCTCTTTGCCTAAGTTTCTTCATCTGTAAAATGGCAACAAAAATAGTTTCTATTTCCCAAGGTTGTTGTTATAATAATTGTAAAGCACTTATTATTATTAAGGAAATAGAGATCAAACTTGTGATTTCATTGCTAGGTAACAAATTTGGTTTTAATCTTTGAGATTGCATCATAAATCCAGATCTTAAAGGTACCCTCAGAGGCCATGTAGTCCAGTGCCCTCATTTCACATATGAGAAACTGAGGCTCACAGAGGACTTAACAAAGTTATAGTTTCAGGAAATATTGGAGACTAGATTTGAACCCGGGACCTTCTATTCTAGAGTTAGTGCTCTTCCCACTGTCCAACACTACCTTCTTCAGACAAAATTTACCACTCTTCAGCTGAATATAAAATTGTCAATTTTTTTTAAAAATTCCACTTTATTCAATGAAGAAATAATAATAACTGACACTTATGTGGCGTGTGAAAAGTTTGCAAAACACTTTACATATATTATCTGCTTTGAAGCTTACAACAACCCTGTGAGATAGGTGCTACAGGGTATTATCATCCCCATTTTACAGATGAGCAAATTGTCACTCAGTGTAGTTAATCGGCTTACCTATAGTCAACACAGCGCTGGGTATCAGAGGAAGGATTTAAATCAAGGTCTTCCTCCCACCCAAGTCCAGCAGGCTAGCCACCATACCAGGCAGCTGCTCAAAAAGTCAAATACCAGAACATCTCGATAAAATGCTTTCCTCAGTTGGTTCACATTCCCTTCTATTTGCTACAGTGATCATACACCCAGGGGTACACTGGTAAATGCCTAATAACCTGCTGGGGGAGGGGAATGTATGTACAATACACTTTTAAGTTTAATCTGCATTATTAAGTCTAGACAATCAATAAAACAAAATCAAGCCTTTGCCAGCGGGAGGTATAAATGACCCCACCAAAAATTGAACGGTGGTTCTAGAAAGCCAGTGGTATCTGGCTTCATCACACCCCTGTCTGATATTCTTAGTTGGGAAAGTTTCTCGTTGTTAGAATGTAAAAGCTGCTCACCTCATGAACAAGCTGAAGAAGTTAATAAAAGGTTCTGTCATTTGTACTTCACTTTCAAAAAAGGGAATGAGGCAGCTATGGAAGTAACGGAAAAGAAAAAGGAGCAGTCACAAAAAATCTACTGAAAACTATCTGAAAACATCAGCTCCTCAAGTGTGTTTTATCCTGCTAAGCAAAGTATTCCGGATTAGATGGGGAAATGCAGTCTGCAATGTTCTTTCATTATAATCTCATTAAACCAAAATTCTATCGACCCCTGCCTCTTAGCCGTCTTCTAACACTGCTTAATGAGGTGATAACAAGAAACCCAAAACAAATTAGAAGATACTTCTCTTGCCTATTTCTTTAAACACTTTTTCACTGGATTTTTTAAAGATGGTTGCAAAGCCCAGCTGAGAGAGAGTACAACTGCCCTAGAACATCGGAGCCAATTACCCAAATGAATTTATGCAAACTGGGGATTCATGAGTCACAGATTCTATTTCCTATTCTACCAATAATCCACTGAGGGATACGAGGAAAGGAAGTCCTAAGAAAGGAAGCCAGGAGCATATCCACAAATACACTGAGGATCAATGAGTCAAACTGGGGAAATACTAAGACAGTTCCCAATTTGTCTGTGATTTGGGAGTTAGGTCCTAGGAGCTGCCTTGGGTATATAGATGTTAAGTAACTTGCCCAGGATTTAAAAACTAGTGTCAGATGCAAGATTTGTACACATATCTCCCAGATTCCAAGCCCAGCATGCTGTTACACTGTGCTACTTCTGTTTATTTTGTGAATATGTACCAAATATTATGTTCTGTCCCATCAGCATTGTTAGTGGAGAAGAATAAACACTTTTATATACTTCCAGGATAGTTGCTAGGATGCCTGCCTACAGCTAATGGGCTTCTTTACATTCCTGTATGAGGCAGGTGAGTGATAAACTCTTTGGGCCTTTTTTCCACTTGTAAGAAAAGATTCTAAATCTCATTCCTGGCAGTCTCCAGGAGGTCCTTTCCTGCTTACCTTAGTTTCTATGTCAAGCTATGCCACTTATTGATGTAGGGCAGAGGATTCAACTCTCAAAATTTTCAATAATAATAATAATAACCTCAACTTTCAACTCAACTATGAACTATTTAGTTAGTTGTGAGCACCTAGAAAAAGAAATAGTGACCAATACAAACGAGGATGGGGCATTGTGGTAAGTATGGTGACCATAATCACAGTGATCAGATCGTGTGATTCCAAGGCCAACCAGCTTTCTCCTCTGCCATACAAATAGGAAGGCACTGGAGTGTTTAGCAAGGGAAAAGGGAAGATTTAAGGGGAACATAATAGCTACCTTCGAGTATTTGAAAGGACATGTGGAAGAGAGATTCAATTTGTTTTGTCTGACCTCACAAGAGCAATGAGTAGAAATAGCAGGGAAGCAGATTTCAGTTTGTTATTTAAAAAAAAAAAAAGGTCTTAACCATTAGAGCTACTCAAAAAGAAATCTGGACAAGTCACGACTCCTCTGAATCTCAGTTTCCATATCTGAGATAATACCCTCCCTCATAGGCAGGTATTATTTATGAGAATCAGGTGAGATAATCTATGCAGAGTGCTTTGTTCAAAATGCTATTGATAAATGTCAGCTATTACTAAGAACAAGTTATGCCAGACTAACTTCATTTCCTTCTGGGGTAAGATCATTGGACTATTAGAACAGGTTACTGTTGCTCAATCATTCAGTCAGGGCCAACACTTGGTGACTCCATTTGGGGTTCTCTTGGCAAAGATACTGGCGTGGTTTGCCGTTTCCTTCTACAGCTCATTTTACAGATAAGGAAACTGAGGCAAATGAGGTTAAGTGGCTTTCCCAGGGTCACAGGCCCGTATGAGAGTCTAAGGTCAAGTTTGAACTCGGGTCTTCCCTACTCCAAGCCTGGCTCACTGTCCTCAGCTCCACCTAACTGCCTTACTGCGCCACCTAGCTGCCCTAATGCCATGAGCGCCATCTACCAGACTTTTCATAAAATATTTGACAAAATCTCTTCGGTTTTCCTAGAGGGGAGAAATGGAGACATGTCGATCAGGCTAGAGAGTTAGGGAGATGATGGGCCAAGATCAACTGGATCACTGGAGTGTCTTCGAGTGGTTCTGACCACGAGCTAAGTCTATTCATCGTTTTTATCAGTGATTTGGATAATGGAATGTAGATAAGGAGGACTCACATGGATATAGTGCTTTCTTCATACCAACCTTAAGAGATCACAGCAATGACCACCACAATAAAGCTAACATTTATGCAGCACTTACCGTGTGCCAGGCACTGGCACAATTATTATCTCATTTGGTCCTCACAGCCTTTCAAGGTAGGTGCTATTATCGTCCCCATTTTACAAATGAAGAAACTGAAGCAGACAGCAGTTAAGTGATTTGCCCAGAGTCTCACAGCTAAGTGTCGAAAGCTGGATTGGAATTGAGGTCTTCCCTTCCCGCTACACAGCCTCAGGTAGGTATTGTAAATGTTATCCCCATTTAACCAAAATGAGGAAACTGAGGTTCAGAGAGGATTCATGACTTGTCTAGAACATTGTAGGTGCTTAATGACCGTTCGTTTATTGAATGCCCAAAGACGACAAATCTGTGGGTGACATAAAGCTGAGAGAAGTGGACAACAGACTAGATAAGAGAATCAGGACCTAAAAATATCTCAACAGACAGGAATGGTGAACTGATGCTAAAAGAACTTGATAGGGATGAGTGTAAAGTCCTATCCTTGAATTTAAAAAATCAGTAGCTCTAGTACTGGGTGGTGGAAGACTTAGCTAGAGAGTGGTTCATGTAAAAATGATTTGGGGAATTTAATGAATGCTAAGTTTGCTATGAATTAGTAGTTTGTCAAAGCAGCACCCCCCCCAAAAAAAAGCTAACATGACCTCTGGCTGGAATTAGGGTGTCCAAGACATGGAAGGTGATAGCCCCATTTGACTCTGCTCCAGTCAGACCACATCTGAACAATGTGTTCAGGAAGGACCTTGACAGACTGAATTGCATCAAGAGGAGAGGTCATGAGGATGGTGAGAAGCCAGGAAATCAGTTATGGGGCTAGAGCCACAGATAAAGCCCATCCGTCCGCTTGTTCTGAATAATAGCTAAGTATAAAATGAATTTTTAGATATAGAATTTTATTATGAATACCATAAGGGAGGTCAATAGTAAATGAACCATGTGGTGAAGCTTTTAAAGGGCAAATAATGACCTCTCAATACATCTGGTTTATAAGCCCAAATTGTCATGTAACCAATTTGCTTCAAGTGAGGCATGCTTCTACATATGGTATGAAGTGTTCAGAAGATCATTAATTTGTGGCTAAAGGGGCCTTAGAGGTCATTAAGTCCAACGCTCTCTTTTTAAAGATAAGGAAACCAAGTTTCAGAGTGGTTAAATCATTTACACAATGTCACAAAATGTCACACAGGTAGTAAGAAGAAAAATGGGTCTTCAGACTTAAAAATGCAGCGATCTTTTCACTAGTGTCCCATCTACCCGCTCTTCCTGTGACCTAAATCGAGAGGAAGCAGAATTCAGACAAGGCTACAAGTCTTACTACTTTGCCTGTATCTGATAATCTCTAGTAAAGATGATAATAGGTTTTTTTTTAATTGAGAACAGAGATGTCAGCAAAAGCATAATTGAGAGATAGATGATGGATGGATGGATGGATGGATGGATGGACGGATGGACAGATGCATGGATGAAGGGAAGTATGGATGCATGAATGGGTGCTTAATTAGATAGATATCTGGATAGATAGATATATGTTCTGTTGAGTCATTTCAGTTATGTCCAACTCTTAATGACCCCATTTGCTGTTTTCTTGGCAGAGATACTGGAGCGGTTTGCTATTTCCTTCTCCACCTCATTTTACAGACAAGGAACTGAGGCAAACAGGGTTAAGTGACTTGCCCAGGGTCACACAGCTAGTAAGTGTCTGAGGCCAGGTTTGAATTCAGGAAGATGAGACTTCCTGACTTCAGTCCTGGCACTATACCCAGTGGCCCACCTACCCGTGATAGATAGATAGATAGACAAAGAAAAAGAAAGACATAAAAAGAAAGAAGAAAGGAAGGAAGGAAGGAAGGGAGGGAGGAAGGAAGGAAGGAAGGAAGGAAGGAAGGAGGAAGGAAGGAAAGAAGGAAGGAAGGAAGGAAGGAAGGAAGGAAGGAAGGAAGGAAGGAAGGAAGGAAGGAAGGAAGGAAGGAAGGAAGGAAGGAAGGAAGGAAAGAAGGAAGGAAGAAACGAGAGGAAGAGTGAGCATTTACAAAGTGCCAGGCACTGTGCTTATAAATCTGTTTGTTAATGGATATAAGCTGGTTCAAGGGCTTTAGCCATGATACCCATTCAGGTAAAATTAAAAGAGGAAGATAATTTGGAGACAAGTTTTTGGAAACATTTCCTCTTATTTTTACAGATATTTTACATGGAGTTCCATCCCAACTTAGTGAGGAAGGTCATAGCTAATTCCAGAGTTAGTGAGTTTCACACGCTTCGTTCATTTCAGAGTGGAATTAGGCATTTTTCTTCGACCATTAGAGCCAAAAGGGATCTCCAAATCATCTGGTCCAAGCACTCACTTTACAGGGTAGGAAATTAAGGTCCATTGAGGTTAATTGATTTGCCCAAAGTCATATCATTGGTGGCTAATGGCAGGGCCAGACCTCAAGCCCAGGTCTTTGGACATATATAGTGTTATTTTCTCCACAGCATGCCGTCTCCTGACAAGAACCAGGTTAAAAATCATATTGAAAAGAATAGGATGATCAAGAGTTCCTTCACAAAAGTCCTATCCTGATGACTCATCATAACCCATCCTCCACGGAGCTGCCAAAGTGATTTTCTTAAGAGATCTGTCCATATACCTTCATTACTCAGTAAAGCCCCAGCTTCCCATTGCCTTTACGGTAAAACATAAACTCTTCTGTCTGGTTTTTAAAGCCCTTCACAGCCTGGACCTAACCTGTCTTTCTAGCCACATTATATATCAGTTCTATTACTTCCCTTCCCACACTTAATGGTCCAGCCAAACTGGCTTTCTCTCAACTCCTCCCATATGGCACTCCTCCCTTTGCACTGCCCATCTTCCATGCCTGGATTCTCCTTCCTCACCTTTACCTCACAGAATCCCTCTCCTCTTTAGAAAAACAAAAACCTTCAAACATCATCTTCTACATAAAGCCTTTCTGATTTTCACAACTGTCAGTGACCTCCTTTCTAAACTATCTTTTGTTAAGCTGACTTATATTTATTTTGTATTTATTCTCTATGTATATATTCTGTACATACTTATATATTTACATGTTGTGTCCCTGAATAGAATATAAGCCTCTTGAGGGCAGGACCTGTTTCATTCTTTCTATTTGTTTCCTCAGTGCCTAACACAGAGCTGGGCACATAGAACATACTCAATAAATGCTTGTCGATTGATTAACTTACTGACAGATTGATTACAACATAAAGGTGGATCTGGGTTCTGAAAAGCTATATCGACGAAAGACAAGTTCTAGTAGGTTCTCCCATGATGGAAGGCTTCATGCATAGGCCAGGCAAGAGACTGTGTTCTGAGGATTCCCTAGCTCAGTTCAAAGGCTCATCTCTAGAGAGGTGACCATCAGGAAATGAATTGGTTTTGGCCACAACAATCCACAAAATATCCTACTGAGAGGTGGGGAGGGGCTGCAATCTATAGGGGGAAAAAATCAAGACTGTTTTGAGGTAGTGAGGTAACCATTAGTTCTCTGGAAAACCATCACTTGGTTCTAACCTTAGTCTCTTCCCTGCGGTCAAAGAGACCCAGAGCTGAAACAGGACGGTATAGTAGTATCTTTCTTTTTCTGCATCCCTGCCTCTTTCCCCTCCCCCACATCCTTTCTCAGATACTCTTTCATATTACTTAATAGACTGACTTGGAGGGAACTTGGCAAAGCTGGAGGCAATTAAGAATTAAGTGCATTGAAATGTTAAAAGAATTGCTGGTCATGGTCCAGGTTCCCATGCATAAACATCCAGTAGCCCCAAACCAGCACCATTCATTGTCAACACTGTCAGTGGCAGCTGCATCACCTGCTACCCATCAGAAGCAGCCTATTCTAGAGACTGATGGAAGCCTTGAACTGACAAGGATTTGGGGTTATTTCATCTACAGGCACACCATTAAACAGTTTAAATTTAATGCGACAAACCGTACGATAATAATAGCAGAATACATGGCACTTTAAGGTTCAAAAAACACTGCACATACATTCTCTCACCTTAGCCTCATAATAACCCCATGAGATAAGTGCTACTATTACCATCCCCAATTTATAGGTGGGGAAACTGAGGCTTAGAGAGATGTTAAGGGGCATATTTGAGGTTACAAACTATTATCTAGGCATAATTTGAAGGAAGGTCTTTCCAATTCTAGGACCAACACTGTACCACCTAAATGCATAGTCCTACCTCCTCCTCCTCCTCCTCCTCCTCCTCCTCCTCCTCTTCCTCCTCCTCTTCCTCCTCCTCCTCCTCCTTACATTACCAATGAAAACAAAGTGCACCCAGGCCTCTAGAGCAAAGATGGAACTCTTGGACAATCCATCCTTTCAATGACTGGGTACCAGGTGCACAGCAAAGGCTTTTTTTTCTTTCTTTTTCTTTCTTTCCTTTTTTTGGCAAGGGCTGGGTAGGGGGGAGGAGGGGATATTCTTTGCCCTCTTGGCCACTGAGCCAAGAACTCAAGCTGATGCCAGAGCTCAAGAGCATCCCTTCATTGGTATGAAAGCAATGTGTTGAACTTGGCATCCCAAGTTTCCTTTGCAGGATTCTTGATTATTTTGTGTATATGTTTTCTTTTGCTATAGTTGTGTGTCACTTAGTTTTCTTGGCCCACTGCCCTGCTCTACAGTCCTAAACACATTATTGCTAGAGGCACATTTGTTTAGTCAGCCTTTTATCTAAATGGTGCTGGGAGAGTTTGGCTGAGTAAAAGACCTTTTCATTTGGTTTTAGTTTCTCTCCAGACCCTTCGTTTAGACAATATGTGTTTGGAACTCAGGTCCTGCTGACTCCAGAGCTGGTGCTCTATCCACTGAGCCATCTAGCTGCAAGGAAACTCTCAAGGTCTCTCTCAAGAACTTTGGAATTGTGGGACACGGGAGACACTGGCACAGGACCCCTCAGCATGGCGTGCCTGCATCAGAGAAGGTGCAGTGCTCTACGGGCAAAGCAGAATTGAAACAGCTCAAAGGAAACGCAGGATGTGCAAGTTTGGAGTATCCACCCCAAATGTTCACATGGACTATTTGTGCCTGACCTATCGTAGAGCATTCCAAACTCATATTGGCCTGATCAGACAGTCAGACACATTGAATCTTGACTCAAGCGTAGTGACGTCATTTTGGTCCTCTTTGAGAATGAAGGACAACAACCAACCAACCAACCAACCAATGTGTTTAGAATCATTTGATGGGTAAATAGGACAAACTCACCTAGTGATTATTATGTACCATACTGCACTACGTACACATGTATGTAAGTTGCTTCTGAGATTTGAACGATAAAATATTCAATTTAAAGTATCTTGCATCCTTTCCAGGGCAGCTAGGCGGCACTGTGAATAGGAACTGGGCCTAGAGTCAGGAAGACTCATCTGTATGAGTTCAAATTTGGCCTCAGACACTTACTCACTGTGTGACCCTGAGCAAGTCACTTAACCCTGTCTGCCTCACTTTCCTCATCTGTAAAATGAGCTGGAGAAGGAAATGGCAAACTACTCCAGTATATTTCCTAAGAAAACCCCAAATAGGGTCACATAGAGTCAGTCATGACTGAAAAACAGCTAAACTAAAAATCCTTTCTAGTACAAAACTAGCTAGAGACCTCATAGGCATTCAGTTAGTATTGGTTGAATAAATAAAAAAGTGAGGGTGCATGTCCCTTTACCCCAGGTTCATCCAAATAAAACACTATGTGGAAAGCTTAAGTAATGTCTTAAAGTAGTGGTGGTGGAATCAGTCTGAGATTCTGAAAGTTTATCTAAATTAAATATTGGTTTGAATCATTGAATCAGCCTTGTGTAATAGAAAGAACACTGGATTTGACATCAAGAGAGATCTGGATTCAAATCTCATTTCAGAAACTTAATTAAATGTGGACTCCTGGACCTCTCCAAGAATCTCTTTATAAACTGGATCTGATGATACTTGATACCAATCTTGCAGAATAGTTGTGAAGATCAAATGGCAGTACATGCCACCAGGCCGAGAGTCAGGAAGACCTGAGTTCAAAACCAGCCTCTGATACGTACCAGCTATGTGACCTTGGGCAAGTCACTTAACCATTGTTTGCCTCAGTTTCTTAATCTGTAAAATGGAGATAATGATACTGCCTTCCTCCTAGGGTTGTTGTGAGGATCAAATGAGACAATATCTGTAAAGTATATAGCACAGCACCTGACACATATTAGGTGTTACATGAATGTTAGCTATTGGGGGCAGCTCTGTAGCACGGTGGCTAAAGGTCTGAACCTGGAGTCAGGAAGGCTTGAGGTCAATTCTGGCCTCAGATACTTACTAGCCGTTTGACCCTGGGCAAGTCACTTACATTCTGAGGACTTCGGTTTCCTCATCTGTAGAAAGGAGATAATAAAAACTGACAGAAGACAAGAAGCAATAGCATATGGAAAAGGTGAAAAGATTTGGTTTGGGTGTCTTAGCAAGCAGCATTTATTGACAGATCATCTCATCCCAGTACAAAGAAGTGTTCCGCATTGAAAAATCTATTTTAGATAACCCTGGGTGAGCTTGACCTCAGCATGTTCCCAATAAGTATACTGAATATACTGAATACACATACACGTACACTTAGTGTGTGTGTATTTATGTATACATATTTATATATACATGTATTAGTGAGTACATTTATTGCTTCATTCTGCCAATAGAATGTGAGGTCCTTGAAAACAGGACCTATTTCACTTTTGTCTTTGCATACACAAAAACCTATTATAGTGCTTTGAACATGGTGGTATTGTTCAGTCATTTCAATAGTGTTCAACTCTTCTTGACCCCATTTGGGGTTTTCTTGGCAGAGATGTCGGAGTGCTTTGCCATTTCCTTCTCCAACTCATTTTACAGATGAGGAAACTGAGGCAAACAGGTTTAAGTGACTTGCCCAGGGTCACACAACTAGTAAGTATCTGAGGTTGGATTTGAACACTTGTCTTCCTGACTCCAGGCCCAGGGCTCTACCCACTGTACCACCTAACTGCCCTTTGAACATGGTAGACACTGAGTAAATTACTTAAATTGAATTTTGTTTAAGTTGTTGCCGGTAGACCTTATAGACTAATTCTGACTGTCCATTCTCTATACATTGCTTGCTAGAATTCAAGCCTATCTTTGTGATAACCAGAGAAGGGAAGCATTTCTTCCTTTTCATAGGAATGCTTCTCAATGCATTTATCACCATGAGGTTTTTTTTTGTTTTTTTGTTGTTCAAATCAAATCACTCAGATGTTGTCACTCTCTGCCCTCTGCCACTATTTCTCAGATATTGATCATGGGGTTTTTTTTGCTTCAAATTAGGCTTCCCTTGAGGCAGCTAGCTGCTTAGTAGATAGAGCGCTGGGCCTGAAGTCAGAAAGACCTCAATTCAAATCCAGCCTCAGACATTAGCTATGTGACCCTGGACAAGTCATTTAACCTCTGTCTCCCTAATCCACTGGAAAAGGACATGGCGAACCACTCTAGTATCTTTGCCAAGAAAACACCAAATGGGGTCACAAAGAGTCAGACACAACTGAACGGCAACAACAACGGCTTCCTTATCCCCTTTTATTTTCCTCTACTCTTTTGCATAGGGTCTCCTTCCTTTCCGGCATCTTGTATCCATACCACTTTACTATAAAAGCTCTCTGCAGCACGTTGCAACATATCACAGCACGTGAAGTTAGAAATTCTCCCTAGAGAAACCTTCCAGGTAACAAATCAGATGTGCAACTGCAAATGTCAGGGTGCTCTCTGATGCCTCTGCTCCATTTTGAGTCGGTCAGGAGACAGCAGGAGGAATGAACAGGGCAATTCAGTAATTTCAGGTGTGATAGCTAAAATACTTGGTAGCAGAAAGATGGCACCGGCCCTACAGAAAAAATAGCAGGAGACCCAGGTGAGAGCTGGTTATTGGCTAATTCACCTTGTTTCTAAAGGAAAAATAAAGCTCTGATATGTGGAGCAAACTGAATTGCAGACTGTAAAGATGCTATATGAGTTAGAAAAACTATTGGATTTCTGACTTAGAAGATAGATTTAAGGAAAAGAATGTTGAGCAAAGAGGATGAGGAAAATGATGGAATATTTAACCACCTGCCTATATAGAAAGACTTTTAGGATAATAGTTGGGGTGCAGGTGGGAGGTATTTTATTCTATTCAGTCAGCTTCAAATTGTCCCTCATTTTCCAACCCCATCCTCGAACTATATTCAAGGATAGGAAAGAAGCAGAGAAGAGGGAGAGGAAGAGGGGAAAAGTAGAGAAAGGGAGTGAGAGAGGGAGAGAGGAGAACAAAGAGAGAGAAGCTTTATTGGATCTTCCTCAAATGAAGAATATTCCTTCAGGTGGAAGACAGTAATCAGAGGAAGAAAGGAAGTTAAAATTTATACTTATCATATGTAAAGTTGGAGTGGATGGCAGGGACTCCTGAAGCTGGAGAAGTAGGCAAGTTTCTATGAGTGGCAGGAGTGGGAAGGGGGCCTTTATGGAGGAAAAAAAAAGCTCTTAGGTGTTTTTGCAGGAAGAACTGGGCTTCTTGCAAGACATGGAAAACTCTGGAAGTTAAGGGATTTAATCTTCCTGGTACACCTAGGAGAGAGCCACACCTTAGGGCAAGACAGTCTCATGATAGTGCCCTACTGTTAAGCAGTATCTATTGGGGAAAACAAAGAACTTTAATAGGACTCCTGAAAAAAAAAAAGCAATACCTAATGACTGGGAGTTAAAGTAAGCGATGTCACAGATCCCAGAGAGCAACTCATCTTTTCTGGGCTATAAATGACTGAAATTTTACATAGATTGGAGGGGTGAGAATAGTGATATTCTGTTTGTTTCCAAGGATTGCTTCTGGAATTCTCTTTTGTTTTCTTCCCTCTTTCAATAAAACTCTATTCTTTTTACTCTATGAATTTCATTTATAATCTTATGAACTTTCAAATGGTAAGTCAATCTTATTATACTCATGGTGTTGTTTATCCTTTGTTTCCAAAGAGGACCAATGACATCATAGGTGATGTCTTGACTTGCGTGTGCATTAGGATTTAAGTGAGGTAGAGTTGCACAGAGTCATCAGCCTCACTCTCTTCCAGTCATCAAAGTCTGGTGGCAGGAAAAAAGTCAGAATGACTGGTGATGTCCTGGGATGCAGTGGATGACCTTGGCATCTTTGAAATCTGACCAAGCTCTAAGCGCTCCACAGCACCTGCTTCAACCGCCTTCATGTCCATTGGAACAAATTGTTCTCATCTGGCCGTCCCACTGGGGGTAGTCTTCACCATACTTGGGATGGACATCCCCCTAACTCACTAAAGGTTCTGATATAGGAAATACTTACATATAAACTTACATATGGGTTGTATATTTATGCACACATAAACATATATCTATATGACAGAGATTCTACTAGAAAGGCTTCAAATAAGTGACGACTTGTTTTTCTTCTCTTCCTACCCCACTTAGTATAGCGTAGGCAAGATGACGTGGTAGAAAAACTGCTATATTGGTTGATAGGAGTCTAGTTTTCTATCCAGAACTGTAAGAAGGGTGGAATGACTAAGACTTTCCCCAAGGCATAGAAATTTAGAAGGCACTAATATAGCACATGTGCTCTGGCATCATAGAAATAACTGAGTTTAGCACCTTGATATCAAGAATGATCAGTTAAAATTGGAAGCTACCAAATGTTCATAATAGATTTAGAGTTTGAATAAACCTTAGAGGCCATGAATTCCAACGCTCCTTAGTTTATATATGAGGAAACTGAGGACCAAAAGGGGGGAACTTGCTTAAGGTCACATGGCTAGTGTGTACTACCCTCACAATGCTAAACTTTACCCAGCGAAATCATCTTGCCCTAGGCTGCAACATCACGTTCTCCCTTCCTCAGAAGTACTCTCAAGGTGTTCCCAGGTCCCAATTCCTCCTATTTTCCTACCAGGCAATGTCCTAGGACCTCTCCTTAAACCCCTAAACAATTCAACTACCTTGGATACCAGAAATTGCAAGTTATGGCTCTCCTCTCCTCTAAGTGTGTGTGTGTGTGTGTGTGTGTGTGTGTGTGTGTGTGTGTGTGACTAGCTAGCTGTGCTACAGCAGACAAAGAAATTCTCAATCTCAATTTCCTCGTGTCAAATGAAAAGTCTGGACAAGGCAACCTCTATGGTCCCCTCTCATTCTAATGTTCTATAATTCTATAAAACTAATGAATTCTGATTAAGCATTTATTGGCGCTGATGCTTTGGCTTTTCCTCTGCTACTATAGGTACCACTAGAAAAGAGATATACAAAGTGAAATGAAATAGAAGAAAGCATAGAAAAGGCGCAGCAGAGAACAAAAGAAAACCTAGAAGGAAGCACTGAAAAGTAGGGTAGCTTTGAGAACAATGTGTAAGATGTATTATGTAGGTTTTCATGAAATGGAAATTTATTGTTTTGTATTGAATCCTCTTTTATGTTCTGCTGTGTACGTGAAAATGTTTTTTTTTTTCCTTTTCTCATTTTGTATTTAAGTTTAAATGAATTTTAAAAGATTTTTTTAAAAGAAAACATAGGAAGACCATTGTTTGGGGTCCTATGGTAAGGGAGTATCCAATTCATCCCTAACTGAAGGTAAATAGGTGTTAGCCATGTCCTTGATAACCAAGATAAAATGGAAAAAGCGGACATTATGTCTCAAGCTTAACTGAGGCTCCAATTAATCAGGCTTTGTTCTCTTCATTTTTATGCAAGATTTTTCCTCTCATTTCTAAATATACTTTAACATTCCTACATTCTGATGGCCATTTCAGTCATTTCATTCCATCCCCTCAACCCATATGTCCAAATACCTTTATTTGTGTTTCATTTAAGTTCCTGTTGTATTCTTATATCTTTTTTTCATATGATGGACCCCGTTTCCTACATTATATTATGATTTCCTCAAGAATAAAGAATTTTTAAATCTCCCCCAGACAGTTAGGTGGCGTGGCACAGCTAAGCCTGGGAGTCAAGAAAACCTGAGTTCCAATCCAGATTCAGATATTTATTAGTTTGTGACCCTGGGCAAGTCACTTAAATTCTCTTTGCCTTAGTTTCCTTAACTGTAAAATGGCTGTTGTGAGGATCAAATGAGATAATATTTGTAAAGCACTTAGCACAGTGCCTGGCACACAGTAGGTGCTATATAAATGTTCATTCCCTTCCCCCTAATGCCTAGTAATGCACAATTATCTGCACATAGTAGTTGTACAATAAAGACAGTTTACTTACTAACGAAAAAAGTAAAAATTCTCACAATGCTGAACCTTACCTTTCTTTCCAAAGATGACCCCCTCATTAGGCTGCTCCATGGTGCAATGGATACCATGCACCTCACTTACCTTGCTCTGTAAGCCTGGACTTGTTTTTTCATCCATCCATCATCCTCTATAAAATGAGGATAATAACAACACCTACCTCACAGTTTTGTCGTGGGGATTAAATGAGATAATATTATTTAAAGTGTTTTGCAAACTTTCAAGTACTATAAAAATGCTAGCTTCTGTTATTAAACTACCAAAAAGTCAAATTAGCTAAAGCCCACCCTAAGCCAATGCACATTAAAGTTCTTCAACCAAAGGTTTTGTTTATTTTTTTCTAGCTTTGAATTGAAAACAATGAACAAGTAGGACCTGAAATGGTGGGGAAGTGGTTGCCTAATGATATTGCTTTTGGGGGGGACAAGGCATGCGTTCACAGGATCATAGGTTTGTGGAACTAGATCAGATCAGAAGCATCACAAAATCCAATTCTTTCATCTTACAAATGAAGACACTGAGGTCAATGGCTTGCCCATAGTTACACAAGTAGTAAATGCCAGAGCCAACCTCATAGATTAAGAGCAGCAAAGGACCTGAGAATCTGGTCCAACTCCCAGAGGTCACACAGGTGATAAATGGCAAAGGCAGTATTTAAAACCAGGTCCTGTGATTCCAAATCTAGCCATCTTTCCTTCCATGGCATCATGATGCCTCTAGGCTTTGATCTCGGGTATTCTGACTTCAAATCCAACGCTTTTTAGCAGATACAAAAAAAAGAGGGTCCAAGATTCCAAGGGACCCTAATGGCATAGGGTGATTCCCAGTGCAAAGAACAGAAAGGCTGGGGAAAACAGAGAAGAACTCTTGACTAAAGCCTAGAGTCTGGGCTCCAGGTGCCCTGCCCTACACTTGTACCATGTCATTTGGGCAGATTGAAGTTAAAATTTCTTCTTCAACAGAAAGTCTTCCACAATCCCTCTTAATCCAGTGCCTTCCCTCTATCAATTTTTTTTTTTGCCTATCTTGCTTTGCATATATTTGTATATATATCCCTCATTAGATTGTAAACTCCTTGAGGGCAGGGATTCTATTTTACTCCTTTTTGTATTCCCAGTGCTTAGCACACACAGTGCCTAGCACATAGTAGGCACTTATTAAATGTTTATTGATTGATTGACTTCACAGTAGAGCAATCAAATCAGGAATAGATTTCTCCATAGGATCTGCCTCAAGCCTTCTGGTATCCCTTATATGTACATAATGCCAATCCCCGGACAGCTGACTAAAGTTTTCTCCAGTTACTATGATCTATGGTTTCCAATAGCCTTCATTCAAGCATGCCTTTTAAAACAGATGAGCTTGATCTGGGCTTGCTGTGGGAATTGAGGTTTACAGATAGCTATGGACTCATAGAGCATAGTTATCAGCTGCTGCCATCTATTGGTGGAATACTGAATTACACTAATGAAGAAAATAACACAACACATACACCTTATTACTAACTGTATTTTAAAATGCTAGGGGAAAGAGTGAAGACTTGGGGGATGAATATTTACAGTTAAAGAATGAATCTCACTGAGCTCCTAGGAGAAAAAACTGACAGTATACATTGTTGGGTTGAAGAAATAAAATTGCTTTGGGTTTCCTTATAACAATATTTGAAGTGGAAGCTAGTCTGAGAAGCAGAGATCAAATTAGTAGGGTTAGGGCTAGGGTTGAAGTTAAAAAAAAAAAGAACTTTATGGTTTTGTTAAAATAAGAATTTTAATTTATTTAAAAGAACTCTAAATCTGGAATTGGAAGGGGCCTCAGAGATTAGTTAATCCAAGGATTCATTACCTGAAATCTACGGAGTGACTTCAGGAGGCCTTTGAATTGGGAGAGGAAAATGTAGCTGGTCTTGACGAGGGTTAAGAGAGATACAGGAACCCCAAGGCTGGGGTCCCAGGACAGGGTCGTCTGGAATGAAATCATGGACTCAAACATTCTTTAAGTCAAAGCGGCAAAGATATATTGTTAGGCTTTTTACCGAGCAAGAGTTCTTAAGGAACCTGCAACCTTAGAGAGGTACAGTTAAAGTTTATATAGGTTAAACTATATAAAACAAGTACCAAATATGCTAACTAGGTGATTCAGGGCGGGATTAGGGAGTGGTTAAGGAGTGATCAGTTCTTAAAGGAACATCCACATTTAGTATCTACTATGTACAGTTTTACCCAGAATTCACTGGGAAATAGCCCAAATGGGGAAGGGGGGGCGGGGGGGAGGGGGGTGCTACATGGAAGTGTGGTTTTAGGCCTTAAATGTCACTAAGTCAACTAAGTCAGCACTGACTGAGAAATACCCAGGCTGCCACCATCGATGTCTTGTTACACAAGATAAACATAAAGGAGTATACATATATCTAAGTCTAGAATACACATAATGCAGAGTCCAAGATACATATGATAGCCCAGTGAGTAGTAAATATCTCTATGAGCCAGTACACAGCCAGTTCAAACTAATAAATTCTATAGGTGCAGCTGGATACTGTATCAGGAGGTTTTGCCAGGGCTAGGGAGAAACTGCAAGGGACAGTGTTTTGAGGCTAGGGAGAAATGTGATTTTGGAATTGGGGTCCAAACACAGGTACCCAAGCACTCCATCATTCCCTGAGGTCTCATCCCAAAAAATCCCCTTACTAACTTAATGTCTGCTCTATCTATGACTGGGCAGCTAGGTGTCGCAGGGGACAGAGTGCCAGGCCTGGAGTCAGGAAGAGTCATTTTCCTGAATTCAAATTTGGCCTCAGACACTGTGTGACCCTAGGCAAGTCACTTGATTCCGTTTGCCTCTGTGTCCTCATCTTTAAAGTGAGCTAGAGAAGGAAAGGGCAAACCACTCCAGTATCTCTGCCAAGAAAACCCCAAATGGGGTCATGAAGAGTCAGCTATAATAATGGCTGACCTTTATATTCTACCTAGTAGCTTACAAAGAATTTTTCACCTTACTATTTCACATGAACTTCTCAACAACGCTGTGAACAGGTATAATTACCCTCCTTTACAAATGAGGAAACTGAGACCCAAAGAAGGTAAGTCTAGGTTTCTCTCACAAAAAATAATATTTGTCAAAACTAAACTTTCATGTTACAGAATGGTTTTTTTTTCTCATTGTGAGCAAAAAAAGTCTCATAAGACTGAACTTTTACTGACTGCTATCTTTTTTTAAAAGTAATCTTTCTTGGTAGTTAGGTATTTTGAGTACAACAAGGATAAAAGGTGTGGCATATTTATAACCAATAAAAAATAATATCAGTCTTGAAAACAAGCATATAAAAAAGGAAACAAAGCTGTTTCATTGTTCTATCAAAATGAGACGAATTTGTGGAGTGACTTTTAAGAGAGGATGAGTATAAACACTGATTTCCAAGAGACAGAAAGAACACTTGTTACAGAGAAGCTTTGGACAAGAATGATTCTATTAGTCAAGAAGATTGGTGTCTAATCAGACAAGTGAATTCATGCAAGGCTGGCCGGATTAGACAGTGGCTTAGGTTAATGATTAGGAGGGGTGCATGGATCTGAACTGGAGAGAAACCTTAAGTCAGATGGATTAGGTGGGTCTGCCTGCCTCAAGTTTCCCTCCGTTCTAATTCATCCTCCATTCAACCACCAAAGCAATTTTCCTACAGCAAAGGTTCAGTCCTGTTACCGTCCTACCCAGTAAACTCCAGTGGCTCCCTATCCCCTCCAGGATCAACAACAAAATGATCTGTTTGGCATTTAAAGCCCTTTGTAACTTCACCCCCTACTACCTTTTCAATCTTCATACACTTTACCCCCCAACACCTACTCTTCAATTCATTGACACTGGCCTCCTGGCTCTTCCATGAACACCATGAACACCATGAACAAAACATTCTGTCACTCTGCTCTGGGCATTTTCTCTGGCCATCCCCCATGCCTAGAATGCTCTCTCTCCTCAACTCTGCCTACCGACTTCACGCTTCCTTTAAGTCCTAACTAAAATCCCATCTTTTACTAGAAGCCTCCCCTATACTTCTTAATTCCAGTGCCTTCCCTCTGGCTAATTATTCCGATTTCTACTGAATATAGCTAGCATTGTATTTATTTGTTTGCATGTCTTAATTCCAGTCTCTTCCTCTGCTAATTATTTCCTATTATCCCTATATATAGCTTGATTTGTATTTCTTTGTTTGCATTCTTAATTCAGTATCTTCTTCTGCTAATTATTTCCTGTTTTGTCCTGTATATTACTTGCTTTGTATATATTTGTATATGTCTTAATTCCAGTCCCTTCCCTCTGCTATTATTCCTATTTATCCTATATATAGCTTGCTTTGTATTTATTGTTTGCATGTCTAGTTCCAGGGCCTTCCCTTTTGTAATCATTTTCTATTATCCTATACACAGTTTGCTTTGTATGTATTTGTTTGCATGTTGTCTCCCCCATTAGATTGTAAGCTCCTCAAGGGCAGGAATTATCTTTTGCCTCTTTTTGTATCCCCAGCACTTAGCACAGTGTCTGGCACACAGTAGGCACTTAATAAATGTTTTTGATTAATTGTATGAGAGAAGTAAGGTCAGGCTATTGAGGGGACACCTAAAGCGATTTGAAGTTGAATAGGACTGGTGCTGGCTGCCAATAGTTCTTGTTGCTTAGCCTGATATTCAAGGCTTCCCAATGTCTGGTCCCAACCTACTTATGCAGCCTGATCTCATAGTATGGCCTTTTACTTACCTTATCTCTACCCAAGTGGTGTACATGTGTATTCCCCAAATATGGTCTTATATTTTCCTACATCCATTTCTTTGTTCATAACATTTTTTCTGCTTAGAATGTTCCACCCACTATTTCTGTCTGTTGAAATCCTGAGGAATGACAGATTAGAGCCATAGCACAGAAGGCCTTGAATACTAGGTTAATAAGTTTGCACTAAACTTAATTCAAATTGAGAAAAGAAGGATATGAATTCCAATTTTCCAGAGAAGGGGGATTGAACTGTATCTTGTACCTAGCATTGTTAATTAAGATTTACCATTATCTAGAAGTGAGTGCTTAGGCCATGTGCAGAGTTGAGCATAGAGCATGGGCTAGATCCCCAGTACAATCTGAAGTAGCATTAGCATCAGCCCTTTCTCTGAGAGTTGGTGGGCCAATGGGAATGCTCCTTAGATGGGGCCAGGATAACCTGGCCCATACTTTATGGACCACTTGGTGCGTGTAAGAAACGTAGATGGACAGCCTCTCACCACCAAAATGTTTAGCATCCTTCCCATCCATAAGCAAGTACGCAAGTGGAAATCATAGAGCAACAACATTCTTTCTTTTTTATCAGACACGTATTTATTAATCTTTGGTGAATGTAGGTGGAGATTGAATGATTTGCCCAATGTCATTTACCTACAATGATCTGTTCTTTGTCTTTTTTATTGATGAAAGTGTTTGTTTCCAAATTTTTTCAAATTGTTTTTCTCTATACTGTCATTGTATAAATTGTTCTCTTAGTTCTATCTCACCTTCTTACTAGATTATCTTTTGATTAGAATTATCTATATCCGAAATAAATATATTGAGGTTTCCTGCTATTAAATTTTTATTGTTTATTTCTTCCTCTCACTTTTCATTTATAAAATTAAATGCTATTGCATTGGTGCATACCTATTAAGTATTGCTATTAATTCCTTATCTATGCTGTCTTCAAGCATAATTTAATTTCTCTATTTAATCTCTTTTAATCCACCTTATTCTTATTGTTGTCTTGTTTGGGATAGTAATTGCTGCCTCCCGTCAGTTTTACTTCACCTGAAGGGAAGGGAATAGTCATTTATTAAGCGCTCACCGGGGGCCAGAGACTATTCTAATACTTTACAAATATTACTTTACAAATACTTTACAAATATTATTTCATTTGATCCTCACAATAACCCCAATAGGTAGGTCACTATTTCCCCCCATTTTACAGTTGAGGAAACTGAGGCAGACAAAGGTCTAATTTGGCCAGGGTCACACAACTAGTAAACGTCTCAAGTAAAATTCAAGTTTTCCTGACTCCAAGCCCAATGTAATATCCAGTGTACCACCCAGCTGTCTCATAAAACATAATAAATTTTGCTCCAACACCTTATTTTTAAATCTATGTGAATATTTGTGTTTCAAGGGTATTTCTTACAAATAACATTGTTAGAGTCTATTTTCTAACCCATTCTGCTACCCTCTTTCATTTTATGGGTGAATTCATTCTATTCACATTCTGTTGAGACTATTGTGTATAACCTTTTACATTTTTCCTTCACTTTGTCTCTTGAGCCTCTCTTTTCAAAAGAATAAAAAAATATGCAGAGAGAGAAGTGTGCTCAACATTAATCACTATATATGGTACCATTTGTTTCCCTTCCGACATTCTTCTCTCCCTTCTCCCAGTCTCTAATCACAGATTCTTACCCTTTCTTTCTTTCCTTTTATTCTCTGCTTAACTTTCTGAATATGAAGTCATTGATTTTGCTTGTGACTAATTTCTCCTTGAACCTACCCTCCCTTTTAGTTACCCTTTTCCTCTCCTTGCCCAATTCCTGGTTGAGTTTAACTTATTTCTATACCAAACTCTGTGTGTGTGTGTGCGCGCACGTGCGTGTGTGTGTGTTCAATCATCTTTTGGTTCAAGTGAATGTGAGGATCATGTGTAGACGATTCTTTTCACTTCTTCTTCCATGTTCCATAGACTTCTTCTCATTCACCTTAATTATGAAAGATAGTGTGTTCTACCTCTTTCCTCTGTCTTTTTTTTCTAACATATTCCTTTGTCCTTCCTTTTTTCTTTTTTGTCTTAAGATCATCAAAATATAATAAAACGATACCTGATCTTCAGTTATATTTGTTGTCTTTATGACCTATGAAGACATTAGGGTTCTGAGGGAACCTTGTTTCTTTTCCAAATATGAATAGAACAGAATAGAATGGAATGGAATAAAAACATTTCATTGTCTAATAGTTCCTTTCAATTGCTCAAATATGTGTACTTTTCTATGTTTCTCCACTTTATTCATTCAATTCTAAGTGATTGTACCCACTTAGTTAGCCCTGGTCTCTTCATCAGGAATACTTGGAAATCTTCTGTTTCATTAAAAGTCCATTTTTCCCTCTTTAGCATTGACAGGTTATTCTTAATCATAATCTTTTATCTTTTGCCTTCTAGAACATTATATGACAAGCTCTCCTCTCCTTCAAAGGGGAAGCCAACAGGTCTTATGTGACCCTCACTATGCTCATTTGACACTTGAACTTTTTCTAGCCATTTGCTTTATTTTTCTTTGACCTGGAAGCTCTACATTTTAGCTGTGACATTCATGGAAGCTTTCATTTTGAGAGTTTCTTTCAGGAGGGGCTCAGGGGATTCTTTTCATTCTGCCCTTTCATTCTTACAGGTCTGGGGTAGTTTTCATTCATGATTTCTTAAAACATTTTTAGTCAATGTTTTCAGTAATCTGATGATTCTAAAATTATCTCTCCTTGAACTTTTTCCAAGTCAATTGTTTTTGATAGATATTTTACATTTTCTAATATTTCAGTCTTGATTTTATTCCAGAATTTCTTATTTTCTCATGGAATCATTGATATCTGTCTGATCCAATCTGATTTTCAAGGAGCCTGTTACTTGAGTAAGGTTTTGCACCTCCTATAATAAACTATTCTCTTTCCAATTCTTTCCTCTAGATCTCTCCTTTGCTTTAATATTCTTGCCTCTAGAACTTTTTTCCCTTTTCCCATTCTTTTTACCTAGAGTTCTCATCCAATTTACATAATCATTTTTAAACTTTTCCTTCATTTCTTCCTGGTATTCTGATAGTATTTCTGGCAAATCTGTACTCTTCTTTGAGTATTTGCTTGTAGATTAGATTATATGAGTTTTTTTTCTTCTGGATTTGTGTCTTGAGCATCCCTGGCTCTATAACATTTCTTTATCATCATTGTTTCTTGGGTTTACTTATTTTTCCATTCTTACTTGTATCAGGTCAAGTTTCTGTATACTACTAGAAGGAATGGTAGAGTCTTCTTCAGTACTGATCTCCATCATGTAGGGTCCAGGTAATGAACCTTGTGTTCTTCAGACACTCCAGGAACTGCTCCAGCCAAACCACTGCATTGGGGTAGTCTATTCAGGTGAAGGAGCTGATAACATAAGATTATTCTAGAACTGGTGAGTGGTACAGAGGCTAAGAGGTCTATAAAAGGTGGTCTAAATTGGGGAAACAGATTCTGATAAGGCAAATCCTTATTATTGCCCCTATCTTCCAGTCCTAGCACCCCAGACTTCTGATCTCTGTTCTGGGACAAAATGAGACAGTAACAAGTTTCCATGTGTCATTGGTCCAGAGTGCCATCTGTCCACCCCCATACTCTGTTGCACATTGCAGACCTCCACCCCCACTTTCGCCATGTATGCTGGAACACTTCAATTGGCTATACTCCCTGGTCAGACTTTTATGGCAACATCCTTTCTCTAGTGCCCACAGACTTCTGTCTGTCTCTTTATGCAAAGCTGGGGTGGGGGGGCATAATATGCTTGCTATAGTTTTTCCTTGGATTTCTTGATCAGTGCAATGCTCTTTTATTTTTTATCCTTGCTTTAATAGTTATAGGAAAACCATCTTGAAGACAGACATCCCAAGATCATTTAACAGGACCCAACCAGAACCCAGATTTTATACTTCTAAGCCCTGAACTCTAGACAATGGAACAAGCAATGTTATGCTATCCATATACTGGTCTCATTGACACTAAGAAAAAACAAACATAGTGAATCCAAATTTTGGCTGTGCCTTTGTTTCAGTATCTTTTTTCTTTTTACCTTTCCTGTATTCTATCTGAAGTTTTCCATTATAATCACAGACTTACATAATCATATAAACAGCCTTGTTCTTCCATCTGCTCAGTGCCATCATGGCCTATGTACAAAGAATTCCAATTGGAGACCTTTATTTTCCATCTGATATAAGCAGATTCATCCTTGTGGCAAGAACTATAAAATAATGATAATAGGCCTGGCTATATTAGAATTAAGTCCACTTTAAGTTGATAGCAATATATTTTAAAATGCATGTTCATAGGCACTAGGAGGAATCTGGTCCGTACATGGCTTTTGAAGTCAGATTTCCACAGAAGAAAATTCTTCTTAAACTATGGCTCATTGCAAAAGGTCAGAAAGGCAATAGAAGAGAAATGAAGAAAGAGACATCATCATTCTTTATTCTTTGTCTAAAGGACTTGTTTACTCATTTCTACCAGGAAAAGACTGCCTAGAAACAAAACACTGTGAAAATAGCACCACTTCTCCGATACGCTCCTTTCCACACCAAAAGAAAAAGATCGCCCAAACCCTTCAACCTTAAACCAAATTGCTATGAACTTAGGTTTTTTTAGAATCTTTGTCTTTCAAACCAAATTCATAAAGACAATGAATATATTCATTTCTCTACAACTCTAGCTCTGCTCTTCAAATTAGTTATAATGTCAGAGCCCTCTTAGAAAAGACATTCAATAGAATAGGATTAAAAATAGTGACATGATATAACATGACATAGCATAACATTATATTATATTATGTAATTGTATAATACAACAATATGGATTTAATATAATATATAAAATGTTATATCATACCATATATTATCATATGTTACATTATATTCACAAACAATTTTGAAGACTTTTACAACTGATGGAGAATGAAATGAGCAGAATCAGAGAATTTATATAGTAATGGCAATACTCTACAGGCAAACAATATTAACACAATATTATAACAATTACTGATTCCAGAGGACCAATGATGAAATATGCCATCTACCTCCTGCCAGACGATAGAGTTAGAGGACAGAATTACACACACACAGACACGCAGACACACACTCTCATATTTTTGTACACAGTCAATGAGGGAATTTGTTTTGCTTGCCTGTGCATACTCACTATGAGGAATTTGTTTTTCTTTTCTCTTTTTTTCAATGGGGTAGGTTAGGAAGGAGAGAAATAGATTTCTGTTCATTTTTAAAATTTTAAATAGAGAGGTTGGATGGTGCTGCAGATGTGGAATGTCGCATGTATTTTCAGATGAAGTCACCATTGTTAGTTTTGCTTCATTTGTTTACTTTGAAACACTTCTTAACAAATTGGGGGTAAACTGGAAATGTTTGTAATGAAAAACAAAAGGTCAAAAAAAAACAAAGATAAAACAGCTAATCTAACAAAGTTTTTTTTCTTTTTTTTAAAGATATTCTAATTGCAGAGAATGAAGAAGATAGCAGGAAAGGAAGGAGAGGGGAGTAACGAGAAAAGAAGAATGTGTTCGTAATTAGAAGAGGTCAGACACCTGAGAATCTTTTCTAATCAAAGTTTTCCAGACCATTATTTTTGGTAATAGGTTTGAATTCTAATGGGAGAATAGATCAAACCAAGTAGTTAAGGGTAAAGATCGATAAGAAAGAACTTTCTTTGATTAAATATTTTCCCTTCATGTAATCAGTGTAAGAACCATATTATAAATTAGCACAGAACATTTTCCCCTGAGAGATGAGTGATACTTGAGATTATCATTAGACACTTTACCCCAGTACAATCAATATAAAACAGAAATTAGATGAATGGAAAATAGAAACTGGGATCAATGCAAATTTGAGAAACTCTAACCGCAGGAAAATTAAGCAAATGATATACTGTAATCAGAGG
This sequence comes from Trichosurus vulpecula, assembly GCF_011100635.1. Lineage (NCBI taxonomy): Eukaryota > Metazoa > Chordata > Mammalia > Diprotodontia > Phalangeridae > Trichosurus > Trichosurus vulpecula. The sequence continues at coordinate 181,216,826 of NC_050573.1, read as the reverse complement.
ATAATCATTGATGTTAGGGCCGGAAAGGAACCTTAGAAATCATGTAATCCAATCCCTTTATTTTATTGAGGAAGAAACTGAGGCTTATCAGTGAGCTATAGAGCTAGAGTTAGGATCCTAAGTCCCCTGATTGCCAATCCATTGCTTTTTTCATATCATACTATTTCCAAAAAACAATGAAAATCAAAAGGTTTGTGTAGCAACCTGGAACACAAAAGCACTAGGGAGAAAGAAAACTATGTCATTCCAAATTCTGTTTAAGCACCAGGGTGCCCAGGGCAGTATAGTCTCTAGACAGACATACTCCTTGGAATCTGTAGCTGGTTAACTCAGTTATTCAGGGCATTTTGCTAATGAAGATGAGGTCATGAGCACAATCTCCATATGCTCTAGTTAGCTTTGTTCCATTCCACAACTACAGACTTTATTCCAACCATTTTATAAAGGCACACTGCTAGATATACAAAGAGGAATTCACGAAAAAGTCAAGATGAATCACTGCAAACCCATTGCTAAGACTTCTTAGTAAATATTTTTTTAATTTATATATTTTTTTTAATTCTAACCCTCTTGAAGTGGGTTAGAAGTATTATCTCTGAATACAAAAAATAGCACTTTTAACAAATATTATCTAGGAAAGGAAAGGCAATCTGTTAGATGACAGAACCTCAGAAAACAGAATCATAGAGTCTTAAGAGTTGGAAGGGACCATCTAATCCTTTAGAAAGGCAAAGGAACTTTTGGAAGAGAGTTATCCTTTGCCATTGAAGGAAGAAATCTAAGAGTTGCCTCTTCATTTGGTTCAATCCTGGTCCCATGGGACCCATTGTTTATAATCTCAAGTAGCCAACTTGAATTCTTGTCCTCTGCATCTCTGGTTCCCTTGTGTTTGATATAGGTGGAGGATATGTTGTAGCTCTGGAGCTGTATTTTAGTCTGCTTGGCCTTGTCAGTACCACCTCCATATTCTTTCTGCTACTGTCATTACTTCCTGCCCACCACCCACGATGAACATTTGAGCAACTTCGAGCTACTATCATCGACCGCACGACTTGACTTGAGAGTTGGGAGTGAAAAGAAGCATTTCCTAAATTCCTACAAGCCACACCCCCCCCAATTGTTAATGCCCTCCCTCCCTTTCATAGTACCTTGTAGTGGGGAGAGGAGCAGGTAAGGGACCAAAGAGGGAGAAGTATCTACAAGTTTCTGGGAGCCATCTAACAACATTTTCATAGGTCCCAACAGAACTGAACTGGATTCAGGGACATACAGTAACCCTCTCTCTCAGTGAGCCACACACCCAAGTCATGACATCATGAGGTATCCAAATTAACATCATTCTCTTAAGATCATAGCTTGATGGAATAAGGAATGGAAAGAGCTATCACTCCCCAGCACCCAAAATTGTGCCATCTTCACAATCTTGCACTCTGAAATTACATCTTCTGAACGTAATCTCTTGTCCCTCTATCCTTCCCTCTGCCTTTTAAGTCTATTCTTTGTCTTCACTGCAACTTCTTATGAGGAACAAGGAAATGAGAAGTCTGTCCTCCTCTATCTTCCTCCTAGTCCTGACTTTCCTAAGAGAGAGTCAAAGAGCTATAGCTTTTCTATAGTTTTTAGGCCCCCTGTGGAGGGTCTTGTGTGTACCTCTAGTAACTCTGTGTAATGGGCTTTTTTGGCAGTCAGTAATCCCTCCTACCATGCCTGTCCCACTGCCATTTTGTCAGCAAGTGGGTCTGAGCTCCAAAATTGAGCAAGGGTCAAGAAGGAAGCTCTCCTTTGAATTCCTATACTCTCAACCAAGATCTCCCTAGCTATAAAAACTTAAATTTCCAAATAAAACCAATGTAGCCAAGATTGGAAGGAAAGCAGAAAACTGGGAGGTGGGATTTCATATCCAGTTTCTCAGATAAAGGCCTCATATCTCACATATCTAGAGAATTGAGTCAAATTCATAAGAATACAAGTCATTCCCCAATTAATAAGTGGTCAAAGGATATGAACAAGCAGTTTTCAAAAGAAGAAAATAAAGCTATCTATAATCATATGAAAGATGCTCTAAATCATTATTGGTTAGAGAAATAAAAATTAAAGCAATTTGAGGTACCACCTCACACCTATCAGAGTGACTGAAATAGAAAAAGAAAATGGCAAATGGTGGAGAGGTGTGGGAAAATTGGGACACTAATACACTATTGGTGGAACTGTGAAAAGATCCAACCATTTTGGAGAGCAATTTGAAATTATGCCCAAAGAATTCTAAAACTAAAAATACCCTTTGACCCAGTAATACCACTATTAGGTCTTTTTCCCAAGGTGATCAAAAAAAAAGGAAAAGAGCATAGATTTTCTAAAACATTTATTAGCAGGTCTGTCTGTGGTGGCAAAGAACTAGAAAGTGAGGGGATGCCCATCAATTGGGGAATGACTGAATAAGTTGTGATACATGATTGTGATAGAAATCTACTGTGCTTTAAGAAACGATGAGCAGGTTGGTTTTAGAAAAACATGTAAAGACTTGCATGAAATAATGCAGAGTGAAATGACCAGAACCAAGAGAATGTTGTATACAGGTAACAGCAAAATTGCTTGAAGAGCAACTGTGAACGACTAAGCTATTTTGAATAAATATGATCATTCAAATCGACTACGAAGGACTTATGAAGGAAAATGCTATCTACCTCCAGAGAAAGAACTGGTATATGGAAGTATGTATTGTATGGTTCCACATATATATCTGTGTCGAATGTTGGCCTTCTTTAGCACGGGGTTGGGAGGGAAGAAGGGAGGAGGATGACTCTGAACTCAAAATGTAAGCAAAAAGATAATAAATTTTAAAAAATAAATCAGCAAATGCTATAGATTAAGGCTTGATTGTTGATTGTCTAAAGAAAGAGATGGAAAAATGTTAATGATACAGATTAAACTTTAATATACATACTATACAATAAAAAAACTAAAATGTTCCATCCAAGAGTGGAGGGACCCAGAGTATTCTTGATTCTGCTAACACTGCGGACTCCTAGACAATGGGAATCTTTAGTCAAATGCCTGTTATCCATATAAAATTCAGTACTAACTTCTGAAAACCTAAAGAGGAACCAGGGGATCATATACTATGAATAATGAAACCAAAGAAGAAACAGTGGGATCTTTTTTTCATATGTAAGAAACTTAAGCAGGGTGGATAGAATACATTCTTCCTCCTTTGACCTAGCTAAGTGTATAATACAAAGCATATGTTTAGTAATCCATTCAAGATCTGTTTCTAAAGGCAGCTTTTATTACCTTGGTTTCAGTCCTCATTCTTTACCCAAATAACACTTGAATTATGTTTCCAGACCATGGCATATATAGATTTGGCCAAAATATTGGTGGATTCAATTAGAGATAGCCCACCCCCATGATTTTGTGAGTGTCTCAGATTAATATTATTCAGAGTCACCAATTTTCATAGCATTATGGAGATAACACCAGCATTGCAATCTGGGAGAACTGGGGGCTATCTGCTTGATGTACTATGAGGAATGATGGCCAGGGCCCCCTCCAATGACTAAAAAGTATGTTTCTTACCACTTATTTCCATATTTACATCTTTAAAAGGATCTTAATTAAAATGAAAATAGCGCTAGGTGGGTTAACATCTTAGTGGGAACAGATAGCCAGCTGAAAGCAAGATGACTATCAAGAGCTGGTAGAGAGAGGGGTACCAAAAGAATGTGGAAAGGTAATTCAAAACAACTCAATGTGGGGGGGGGGGGCGCAGCTAAGTGGCGCAGTGAGTAGAGCGCCAGCCCTGGAGTCACGAGGACCTGGGTTCAAATCCAGCCTCAGACATTTGACACACTTACTAGCTGTGTGACCTTGGACAAGTCACTTAACCCCAATTGCCCTGCCTCCCCCCCCCTCCAAGAAAAACAAAAAACAAATCAACTCAATAAACATTTCAATTAACAATTAATTAAATCAATTAACAATTCAATAAGCATGTCCACTGTGTTCCTGGCACTGTGCTAAGTGCTGAGGACATAAATAAGAAAAGAGCTTACGATCTAACAGGGAAAGACCAATACACAAAAAGAAGCTGAAAAGCAGAGGGGAGTGAGGATTGGCACCATGAAGCAGGAGGTTCCATGGAGTCGAAAACAATCAAAGTAGCTAATAGATAATGAGAGTTACTGGGAAAGTTCCAAAAGTTCGACCCTCTATAAAAGAAGACTTTGGGGGGAGTTTATTGTTCGGCCCTCCAGCCCTCCAATCAGAGGGGAGAGGCAAATTGGCTACCAAAAAGCAGTGTTGCAAAACTTCATCTTTTATAGAACCATCACTACCAGGCTTGAATACAGACCTGCAATCTCAAGGCAGCCAGGTTGGAGACCTAGGCGCATAGGGGAGGGCAAGGAATGTTAGTGAGGGAGTTCAGTTAGGAAGGATGAGAGGAGGAAGCATGCCCTGGAACACCCTGAAGTTTTAATACTCCTCAAGGGCTGGCCACTGCTGGGGAGGGGGCAAAGAGAGACTGGGGGACGGGGGAGAAAGTGTACTGAATGGCGCTGGTGGTGCCCTCTAAATTTCGGAATCTTGGAACAAAGCCCTATCCTTCTTTAATTCTAGTTCTGATGGTATGTAGGATTTTTGTGACCAAAACCCCAGAAATAGTTTAGGGAAAGCAAATAAAAATACAAATAACTTGAGTGCAAGAGTAAGGAGAGGGTAGGTTTCCAGCTAAAGACTAGGCATACCCAAATGAAAAAATGACCACAAAATAGTTAAAGTTCTGACCCAGCTAATCAAAATGACTCAGTTCATGGCCTATTTGAACAAGTTGTAGAGATTTGGGTTTAGTTTTTTTTTTTCTCCAACCAAAGGATAAAAAACCTAAACTCTTCACCAAAACTCTGGTAAAACATTCCAATAACGGAGGAAAAAAAATCTCCAGTTGAATCAATTGATTTACTTCCTAAAAATGTCCTGAGTTATTCTGACAAACTATGCTACAAATAGTAATTGGATACTGTAAGAGTTGCCTAAGTAACCTGAGATAATATGGGCTCAAACCAGAACACATAGCAACTGAAGTGTACAAGCGTGATGGGAAATGTTTATTTTACCTCTTAATGAGCAGGGCTACCATGTCTGACTTAATCAGACAAAGAGCCAACACAACAGGGAGTCTGCAGAGGAGGGAGGTCTAATGTGAAAATAAATTCCACATATTGTTCTTAGCAACATGATGGCTCCAAACAATGCATGAATAAGTAAGGAAATGGGTTTGAAAATAAATTTAATTTGCTAAGTAATATTATGACTGCCTCCATCTAAGATTTTTCTTTACTGTAGTTTTTTAACAAACAAGAATTGTATAAATATCATTTCAAGTGAGATGAAATATCTAAATATCATGATGACCATTAGATATGGGGCTGAGGTTTGAGTTCTGCATCATATTTGATATTGGTATTTCCTAAATTGGGGCTTTTAAGTGGTACTTCCTTGTCCAGCAACCAATGAGTTGATACAATTTGGGAGAATCCATATCCACACTGATATTCTCCCTAAAAGTTAAATCAGAAGCTATAAGGAAGTTACAGCTAGATATAAGGATGGCTGCTGGTCTGTCCTCAGAGAGTCAAGTAAAAGAGGGAAGGAAGGAAGGAAGGAAGGAAGGAAGGAAGGAAGGAAGGAAGGAAGGAAGGAAGGAAGGAAGGAAGGAAGGAGGGAAAGATGGAAGGAAAGAAGGGGGGAAAGAAGGAAGGAAAGGAGTGCTGGAAGGGAGGAAGGGAAGGAAAGGAGTGATGGAAGGAAGACAGGAAAGGATAGAGGGAGAAAGGAAAGGAAAGAAGAGAAAAGAAAAGCTTTGAATACATAGCTGCACAGTCTGGCAAAAACATAGTCCCACATGGGCCACGTCTGAAAATGTATGCCCTCTGCGTTTTAAGTTCATCACTTCTCTGGAGTAATTCCTCTTCATTCTTTTGGATTCATGATTTATCATTGTATTGATCCAAGTTCTAAAGCCTTTCAAAGCTGTTTCAGATAGTCCTGTTCTCAGATAATATTGTTCTGATTGCATCAGGACCTGGAACACAAAGGAATTCTCAACCTTTCAAAAGACATTGACCAAGTGATTCACCTAGTTGAAGTCCAATGGATATTGCCCAGGACATGACATGCCCTTTGGATGGGAAGCCCATTGAATTACTCTACCTGCATATTTTGAGCAATCACTGTAGATAAATAATGATCTGGGCATAAAATTGAACAGAAGGAAAAGAGACAGCTAGATTATATTTGGGAAATTATGTAACTCCAATGATCCCAAGCTGCTCCTGGGCACAAAATAATATATTTTAATAGCAATATTCTCCTGGAGATGCTGTACAGCTACAAGTTATAAAACACCACTATTATAAAAGAATCAAAATTGTAGGTGACCCAAAGGGCATTGGAAAAACTCATGGTGGATTACTAAGGCTGCAACATGTTAGCAGTGACAACACTCCAGAAATGAAATAAAAGACATCATTAATCAAGAACATGTATGGCAGGCAAAGGAGGCAGGAGAGTCATCTTCTGTGAGTTATAACACTTACATTGACACTGACCTCAAAGCATAAGCTCTGGTCCCATTCATGCAACCCCTTCTTCATCCTTCCCACCACACACACACACACACACACACACACACACACACAATTTTTCTCTTTTTTCCACTTTGCAGAAACTATGAAGGCTCAGAACTGTGACACTCAGATATAGCATCTTCCAAGACTCTTGCAGACATCTAACCTCACAAAAGTTTGCCGGGGTTTGAGAACATATGGTTCTGCTCCATCTTCTGGTATAATTCAGTCACCAACACGAGGTTCTGACACAATGACTCCCAAACCACACGTTTTTGCTCCCTTAGGTACTCAGACATCGATCAGCCTGAGTAAACTTCCACTAGCGTGGGAGTTTAATTAAAAAGTCCCAAGGTTCTCTCTAATCATGTCTGATGTGCCAGTGACTCTTTCTGAGATAGCTAGATGGGATCAACAAAATTTCTCCAGGCTCATACCAGACAAACCTAAGGGAGAGGGGAGAGGAGGACGGGGAGCACCCCTAGAATACAGGCCACTAAGAGGGGAAGAGAAAAGGGAAAAGAGAAATGTTGTGAGCCCCCTATCTTTCCCCTTCCTAGTGAGTACCTACTACACACACAGCATAATGCTGAATAGCGGGGAGCAGAGGAGGGGGCAGAGAGCAACAAGTATTTTGGTACAAAAAGAGTAAAACTTGGGTTTTATCCACAAAGATATGAGACATAAGTGTAGAACTATATCACATGAGAAAGCTTATATTGGGAGACTCCTTGCAAGGATTTTACAATAGTGGTTAAAATACCATATTTTCCCACAGATTCCAGTCATTAGCTAAGCCACAGTCTCATTTCATCTTCAACAACTAGCACACTGGGTTACTATGATGAAGGCCTGATGTTTTACAGGTAGAAGTGTGTACCTCAAGTTTGGAAGGACACCTCTGTTAATTGAAAATTTTTCCTTCTTAAACCTCAGGGTCTGATTTCTTTTTTCTCTCTTATAGTTGAGACGATTGCATTTTCATTTTAGATTAAGGACTCATGCTCAATTATGCAGCACTTTCAGTTGCAAATTAGGCGAAGAAATATGGCCATGTTTCCTGGCACAATATCATTGGAGATAGATGTTAACATGTTGGAAAAAATCCAAAGAAGAGCAATTAAGATGAGAAGGAAACTAGACAAATTATAATGCTAATAAGTATTGTTTCCAAGAGTTGATCACAAGCTTTCCAGTCATGAAGAGAAAAGACAACATGGTGACTCTGGAAAGAAATGCAATAAATTATGTATACACAAAAGATGTTCTAAATAAAAAGAGGAAGATATTTTTATTAATCAAAATTAAGCCTCTTGCTTTCGGCCATAAAACGATTTTAAGTTGTGAAGAAGGATGATATTTGTAACTATGGGCCAAATGGTTAAACAGGTAGCCAAGAAAAATAGAAGAATCACTATAGCCCGCATCACTTGAAACAGGCAACGTGATCTACCGAGTCAAATCTTGCCAGTGACAAAACGATTTTATTGGCATCTTTAATGCATCATAACATAGTGCAGTATTTTAAAACCAAGAGACACTAGAAATATCTGGTCTAAATACCCCTCTTTATGAATGAGGGAACTGAAGTACAGAGAAAGTTACTTGGCCAAAATCACACAACTTATTTGTTCAACAACCAAAGCATAATGCTAAACCATAGGAGAGATAGGAAGTTAATTAAGATATGATCCTGGGCTCTGAACTGAGGCAGCTAAGTGGTATAGTACATAGAGGTCTGGGCCTTGAGTCGGAAAGACCTGAGTTCAAATCCAGCCTCAAATATATAACAGCTGCATGACCCTGGACAAGTCACTTAACCTCTACCTCAGTTTCCTCAAATGTAAAATGGGCATCATAATAGCACCTTCCTCACCGGGTCATCGTGACGCTTAAATGACATAATATTTATAAGGTTCTCAGCACAATGCCTAGTGCGTAAATGGGGCAGCTAGGTGTCAAAGTGGATAAAGTACCAGGCTGGAACTCAGGAAGACATCTCCCTGAGTTGAAATCCAGACTCAAACTCTCACTAGCTGTGTGACCCTGGGTAAGTCACTTAACCCTATTTGCTTCACTTTCCTCATCTGTAAAATGAGCTGGAGAAAGAAACGGCAAACTGCTCCACTGTCTTTGCCAAGAAAACCCCAAATGGGGTCACGAAGAGTTGGATACGACTGCAAAACAACCAAATAGCAACAGCACGTAACTGGCACTTAAAAATGCTTATTTCATTCCTGAACAAGGACTTCACATCACTTCCCAGATATCTCTTCACGATGCTGCCTGCATTCATGCTCCTCTCCCTCTTCCTGGAGCCTTGGTCTTTGCACCTGGGAAGCCTCTGCTGAGTGAGCATCTGTGCCTCTCCTCTCTCCAACCCGGGCCTCCAGGCCACTTCATAGTCATCTCCACACCATGCCTATACACCCGTACCTCTTTAAGAACTTAGTCTATCACTTCATTCAGTCCATTCATTCAATAAACACTTCTTACGCACCTAGTGGTACCAGACACTGTGCTGAGCACTGGGGGTACAAAAAGAAGTAAAAGACAATAAAACACTTTTGATAATATATCTCCTCAAGGAGCTTGTTTGTTGTTACTGTCCTCGTTGGTCCTTCCTTCTCAAAGAGGACCAATGACATCATCAGGGTGATGTCTTGATTTGCTAATGAGATTAATTTGAGGGGAGTTCCTTTCCTAAATAGAAGAAAAAATTGTATGAATTCTAGTTTGTTGCATTTCTTTTTGCTTTCTTGTGAAGAGCTAATCATTTTTTTTTTGATGCAGAACACCTGTGACCTCCATTTATCTACTACAGGTTCAACAATTTTTTTTCTTTTTTTCTAACTTCTACAAGAGACTAAGTGGGTTTTCCCCTTCCTTCCGTCACTACAAAAATGAAAGTGGCTTCTTCCACATTGTCCTCAGGACAAGTTTCAGTGCCTTAACTGGGCAGAAGGTCTACCCTGAGATAATCACCCCGAGATCAATAACTATACTGTTATCCTTGGGCTAATTATGAGAACTTGTCCATACTGGCCATCCGCATTTAAGGTTTCCGAGCATCTTAAGTGCGTTAAGGCCAAGTTGCCTAAAAACCAATTACAAGTTCAAAAAAGATTGCCCGCAAACTCAGCCACATGGCCCTCAGCCGTTTAGTACTCCGAAATTTTTATGGTCTGACAAAAAGCAGGACTACTGTAAGACAGATAACACTGGCGCACAGAATATCTGCTAGCACAGGTTCACTCTTAATCTGGTCAGACAGGAAGACAGCTTCAGAGGGGTTAATAATCTTATTTTATTCTAGTCTAGTCTTCTCACAAGGGTTTCTGATAACAGAAGCACCAACTCCTACAACATTCCCTAACAATCCTTCTTGAGGAGACTGGCAAGAAGGGGGGCAATCGAGACAGGCACAGCTTGTGCATTCCCCTAAATCCCCTCAAGTCTCAACAGGGGCCAGTTGAGGTAAACACAGATTCCCCACAAGTCTTGAAGGGGGCCAATCAAGACACACACAGCATTCCAGCTTGTGCATTTAACCCTAAGGGTTCCACTGATCAGTGCCCACCTGCTTTATAGGGCATCAGACAAAGAATGCATATTTCCAGCAATAGCTTCCAATATCATGTTACCTCATCCTTGCAGGTCACTGCTCAGTCACAGTGGTTATTTACGATTTAAGCACAAATGTTTATATTATTTATCATTATATAATGATGCACAAGCATGGTGGAGACGTTTTAAACCATGATTGTGAGAACTCATATCTAACACCTGGGAACAAGAGATTGTTATGGCTATGGATCCTGGGAACTAAACTATAACAAATTATAACAAAAATCGACCTTACACACACTAAAATCCACCTTACTTACACTAAAACCCACCTTACTTACAACTGCTAATAAGAAGGTGTGTCTGAAGCAGAGCTTTTTCTCCACTTGGATTAGAGCTTTACCAAGACACCCTATATCATCAAAAGCAATCCAATCTCAAATTGTATTGCTGCCAAAGACTCATCCTATGACCCTCAGCTAGTGCTATTATAAGGCTGTCTGGACTGACTGCTCCTTCTTCGTCTCCTTTGCTGGATCCTCTTCCCGATCCATAGGTGTCCCTCAGGATTCTCTTCTCTTCTCCCTCTCTACTACTCTACCTGGTGATCTCATCCATGCCCATGGATTTAATTACCATCTTTACACTGATAATTCTCAAATCTACCTATCTGTACCCACTTGAGGGTCCAGTTCCCCCCCCAAGAAGATTGAACAGAGTTATTTTTAGGGGTCATTATGCTTTTCAATCAGTTTAGCAATCTGGAGGCTATATAGGGCTGGTAAAAAGATGTCATTGCCCTCTACTCATTGTTGCATGACCCAGGCTGTAAAATATGTGTCCTGGTCACTGTGGATGTCTGTGGGAGGACCAAAAAAATAAGGATTTCCTTTGACAGTCCAGTGAGGACATTATGGGCTGTGGGACCCCTGCACAGGTGACAGCAGAAGTCCAGAGGGCATATTTAACAGTTCCAGCCTGAGGGGCAAAGGTCCTACAAAGTCCACTTGCCAAATTTGGCCCCTTAACAATGCTGCCCTTAAGGCTATGTTTCTAGGTACAGAATATAGGACATATCTGGTGACCTGGTCACATCATCTCCTCAACCAGTGTACAAGGCTGGCAGTTTCTAAATATCCAGAGTAAACATGTGACCATTTCACAAGTTCCATTTCCAATGTCCTGTGCAGTAAAGGGGGCAGTCTAGGCTGCTGGTCATGTGAGGTTATTAATCACCTGGTTGAGTTCTGTGTCCTCTATAGGCAGAGACATGACTGGCCCAGATCAGGTCTATGTGTATGCTGCAAAAACCCCTCAAAGTTTAGCACCTCTCTCCCCATACTGGAAGGCCTTGGATCCACCAGTCATCCTGGGCCCACTTGCCAGACCACACTACAAGTCCATTGACAACTACCTAGAAGTCAGTATAGATTCAAAGAGAGTTCCATCATAGCTTCAGCAAGTCCTTCATGTCTGGGTGTATGATCTTCAGCTCTGACCACTGGATGCTATGTCCTCTGTCATCAGCCCTCAAGGAGGTAGAGGTTGCAAGGTGGAATGCTACAGTTACCCACTGGAGATTCTCTCCAGAACTAGGGGTCCTGCCATCTATGAAATAAACCTTACCACATCAGTATTTGCCAGCTAATTCCACTGTGGGCTCCATTATGCCCACATCTCCTGGTGGCAGTGCCTGGGAGCTTCTTGCTCCAGAACACCACTGGTAGTCTCTTGCCACTATGATGAGTCCGTAGATGTTGGGAGGCATGGGTGCATGTGGTTTAGGCCTCCACCTTGAAGTCATCATCTGGTGGTACTAAGGGCAATGCTTGACTGCCTGCCACCTTTACTGCATTCAGTATCTTCTGTCGTTCTGAGCCCCAAAGAAAAGTGGAAAACTTTTACATGACCACATAGATGGGAATAAATATAGCTGAGTATTGTCTCCAATGTCAACCCAATTAGATGCTGGGTTCTCTTAACATCAGTGGAGGCTTTGTGGAGAGTAGCTTATCTCAGACCAGGGCAGGGATAGCTCTGTCTTATTGGTTCATATGTATTCTATGAATTTCAAACACTGTGAGGGGGCTTGTATTTTATGGAGGGGCTATTGTCCAACCATAGCCTCAAGGTGGGCTTGGACAGGGTCAGGGGTAGAGCCTCCAATCATGATGCCATCTGTATAGTGCCATCTGTGGAATTCCTCTGATACCAGTTCCTTCAAGTCCTGGTGGCACATGTCATGGGCAATGTCAAGGTTGTGCAGATATCCCACATATATCCTGGTGAAAGCATACTGTATTCCTTCAAAAGTAAAAACTAATTGGAGTTGAGAGTCTGAGGATACGGGCAGAGAGTAAAACATATTAGTTAAGTCAACTACTGCAAAACAAAGATCAGCCAGAGGATTTAAAAACCTATATGGGCTCTATAATATTGGGGCTTTAATTGGAGCAACAATCCTATTCAAATTCCTATGGTCCACAGCCAGTCTTCATTCATCCTTGTCTGAATTCTGGATACACCAGACTGGTGAGCTGAATAGGGAGACTATGGGGATAATCACACCTCCATTAAGTCAATCCTTTATAACCGAAGCAAACCTTCCATCCTGTGCCTAAGCTTAAAATGTGGGGTGTTAGGACTTCTCATGGGGAGGGGTAATGACACTGGCTCCCACCTACCAGTGATTAGCACCTTAGATTTGATCCAAGTGACTAGCTGACATCTGAGGACATCCATGCCAATGGGGAAGGCTATGGAGAGCTCAGAGATTCTTAACTGCTAGGATCCAGGGTACTCTGACTGCTCCCATGATGAAGTATAGTTGGATAGTGGCACCTCTCACTCCCTCTATAGGGTTAGTAGGACCCCAGTATATATCGGAGTTGCCTGGGTCTAGGGTGACCTGAGATCCAGGGTCTAGCAGTGGCTGGTTTCTGGGGGCCCATAGCACCATGTGAAAGGATGATTGTCCCAAAGGGGTCCAGTGTGTTTTGGACTGCCAGGTTCCTGTGGGGGCTCTGCCAGACATGGGGGGTCTGGAGCCTCTATGGCATGGATGTTGGTAGTGCTCTGTCCTTTTCTCTGCACTACATCTATAAGGACCTGAGTTTCTTGGGGACTATAGCCTGAAACTGCCCAGTTAGTATAATGTTAATGGGATATGAAGATCTTCCCTGCCTACTAATAGGCCTCATGAGGAGCCATTAAGGGAAGCTTGCTTAGGGGAGGCTTGTCTGTAGGAAAGCTTTCACACCTTTTGGTGTTGAGTTGATTGGGCACTGAGTCACGAGGGTTGTGATGCCTTCTAGCTCTAAGAAGTGTATGTATACTCTGAGTTGGCATTTTGCTTTGGGGTCTTGCGTATGGGAAGGACCTTGTAATTCCCTGGTCAAGGCTCTGAGTAGCTATATGTAGCCCTACTGCTCAGATGTAAAGGCTGTCTCGATCCAGTGGTGTATGTAAAGTGTATAGCAATATTGCTTTGGTTCAGGCAGTTAAGAGCCCTGTCTATTGGTCTTTATGCTAATTCCTCTGCTTTTTACTGACTTTTCCCCTGAACTAGTGAATGTAATTAAAAGAAGATTGTTGACCCCTTTAAAGTTGCTTTCCTTTAAAAGCAGATCTAAGAACTTGTGTTAGCAGGCCATCCTGGGTATGCCAGTGTGCTTGCTGCTACAGTTAAGGATGCTCAGTTCTCTTCCTCTCCAATATAGGGTGCCTGGCACTGATGCCAATCCCTTCATTCTCTGTCTGGAGGGCACCTGCTTGCCTACTGCCTGGTCCAGCTTAGAGCTTGGGCCCCTGGTCAGTATTCCCTTTATTATTATTTCTCTTTTCTCCCCCTTATCTACAATCCCCATTCCCTTGAGTGGCAAATACTTGAGATATGGGCTCACTTTGAGGTACAGGTTGTCCAACAGAGACTGTACAGTCTCAATGCTTGCCATCATGAGGAGGAGGATGTCAGAGAGGAATACAGCCTTGTCTTTCTCATAGTTGGGCATAGTTGGGTTCTCCTTCAGGAAAGGTATATTAGTACTATGATAAACCTACAACACAGTGGCCCTGGCCTGGGCCAAAGCCCAGCCTTCCCCTAAAGTAGTCCATCAAGCCTGTGTCTTAGCTGTTATGGATAACAGTGAGGGATATGTAGCCCTCCAGGCCCAGAAAACCCATCTAAGCAAAAGTAAAGAGGGATTTTCTCCTCCGAGAATTGGTATAATTATTTTCAAAAGTTCCCCAGGGTTTTTAGGTGGGCAGTCACTCTTGCACTCCTACAAATAGATGCCAACTGTCTTTATCAAGTCCTTACTGATAGAATCTAAACATCTGTGCTGCAGCTTTTTCATCTGACTAGCCAAAGATCTACCTTCATCCTGCAACTCTAATCTTTCATCACTCTCTACCTTACACCCCCCTTTACTGTCTTACTGTGGTGATGGGGAAAGCTTTGCTTGGGGCAGGGGGGATGGAGGGGAGTAGGTTCCTTACTTCTTAGATCTTCATCTAATTCCTCAACTCCATCTGCTCTGAGGAAGTTTGGGGGGGGGCGGGTTAAGACATATTGTCAGCCTACTTGCCTGGGAATTCTCCAGATATCCTCTACCAGCGTGACAAGCAGCGGCCAGGAGACGCCAGGACATTTCCCTTGCACCCAGACAGGTGTCTAGAACCACGGTGCTTTCTCAACGGCCTCTAGTACATACATGAGCTGGGGATTCCTTGCTCAAGTTTCTGAGTAAAATTTGGACTGGGATATTCCAGAGATTCGGCAGAGGTCAGAATTAGTTCGGACTAGGAAAGCATTCCCGCCAACAACATCAAAAGTGCTCAATGATGCTGCCACTTCCTTGGGAAGCAGGCCCACCTTCCTTCCAGCTGTGTCAAGGGTGATGTCGTGTTAGTTGCTGGGGTAACCAGAGTGGTGATAAGGACCTCAGAGCTCCCAGCGCAGGAGGGAGAGGGGGTGGGGCTTCTATCTGTTGGCTAAGACCTCAGACATGTGCTTTGAGCTCATACCTTCTCAAAGCTACCTGGCGCTGGCTCTTCCTTGCCGCTGCTGCCCTCCCAGCAAAGCAGTGCCAGCTGCTCACCATAACTGCTTTCTGCGGAGAAGAATGGACGTCTCTGTGTTCCTAGCTGTTTCTTTAGCTGAAAAACAGCCTGGAATGCATGAACCCCTGCCCCTTTTTCTCGAGACACAAGAGAAAAGTGCCTCGCTAAACTAGGTGAGCGCAGAAACGCCCCCTTTTCCTAGTTTAAGAGGTCCATTCTTTAACCAATATTTCTGTCCTAGCTCCCATGGAAGTGCAAAGCGGGGAAGGGACAGCACAGACTCCAGACCAGGTGATGTTGGGGCAGTTTCGCACCTCAGCTGGAGAAGGGGGGTTATGGATGGGGGAAGGAGTGAGGTTAGGGGGCAAGGTCCCAGCGGACAAGGGGAAGAGTTGAGTGGCAGCTCAAGGAGCTGCAGGGGTGGAGCAGCTGCTTGCAATATACGTGAAGGCTCCTGAAGCGATAGCTGGGAAGGGAAGGGAGGGGCATAGTCTCCGAAGCAAGAGAAGGGGAGGAATACAATTTGCAGGGAGTAAGCCCTAAGACAGTCTCCCCCCAGAAAGGGGGGAAGGGAGGGGAGCGTCCTGAGAGAAGAAGCTCTCCAACCTAGACACTCTCCCCAAAGGCAGGGGGCCGTGGAGGGTAGACAGGAGGGGGAAGAAGGCTGCAGCGTGACACCAGGTTCATGAAAAAAGGAAGAAAAAAAACAAATTAAAATACCTTGCAACAGCTTTAACCCTTTATACAAACTTCGGTTGGGGAGGGGACAAAAGGCACACAGGAGATTTGCCCTTCTTTGGGGAAGAGTAAGCCCTAGCGCTCTCAAACGAACAGGCGGGCAAGACGCCTCGGAATAGTTACTAGGAAAAGAATAGCATTGCCAGCCCTTCCCTACACCTCTTGGCTGAAATTCCAAATAGTTTGACGGGCAAACGCTGTTTCCCTTAAGAGTACCTTGCTTGCTGGGCCGATTGAATTGATAATTAAGGAAATTATGAAATGGGGGCAAGCACTCCCGGTTCTTTGGGTCCTCGCCAGGAAAAACCACGATGGCAGCAGGAAATAGGACAGTAATCACACTTTAATCATCACAGCGGGTGAGGGGACAAACAGCATAAAACATACAGAGACAAGCGGCGAAATGGGTACGGAGGAGGATGGTGTGTGGACAGGGATGAGAGCGGGAAAGATGAGGAGGAGGGGGAGAGGCAGAGAGTACCACTCAGGTGCCCACGGATTAGAGTTGGGAACACTGAGCAGCATGGACCCGATGGAGTGCTGGGGGTGGGGCGATACTTTGAGGTCTCATTTTTATAGCTTTTTCAGAGGAGGAGCAGACTAACTCTGATACGTGCCACCTTGGGGTTAGTTCCTTAACATAGACAAATCATCTTAAAGTTGTCAGTAAAACCGTAAAATTAACGCATCCACATCATTTTAATATCATCAGCACCATTTGGTGACCTTCTGATCTTTGCTATGAAGGTCTGAAATTTTGGATTTACACACCAAAAGCCTCTGACAGCATTCCCTAGATGGCTTCCCCTGGTGTGGTTCAGCCCTGCTAGACTCTTCCTGACTCCATTTGGGGTTTTCTTACCAGAGACACTGAAGTGGTTTGCCATTTCTTTCTCCGTCTCATTTTACAGATGAGGAAACTGAAGCAAACAGGGTTAAGTGACTTGCCCAGGGTCATACAGCTAGAGAGTGTCTGAGGTTGTATTTGAACTCAGGAAGATGAGTCTTCTTGCCTCTAGGCCTGGAGCTCTATCCACTTTGACACCTTTCTGCCCCTGATTCCACACATATTACCAAGATGTGAATTACATGATATGACTTGTAATTTATGCTCCTTTGATCTTTGGAGTGGTTTGTAGGTGACTTCCAGGTTTCCCTTAGAAATCTTACTTCCTGCTATTGCCCCCTTATCCTGGCTACTGTGAGCAGAATGGCCTTTGTTTTCCTTGAGTGACTCAGTTTACCTCATTGAGCCTTGCTGGGTGCTGGGCCCCTGTTAGGGCTAACTCCGGGAAGGGCCTAGTTTACACGTCTGGGACAGTAGAGGCTTTTGGACCACGTGGGTTTGGGTCCGCCTCTCTTGGGTGTTGATCTGGTCTGCGTGGATGTGAACCTCCCAGGGTCCTAGGGGAAGGGGCCAACTCAAGAACCAATCGGCCCTGGTCATTGATGATGTCAAAAACTCTATAAGAGGGGAGAAGACAGCTTGAAGATCCCTTTTCAGTTGGAACGGCAGCGGTGGTGAGCGTGACTCTGGGCCAGCCCTTGGGCTGAACCTAAATGTTGGTAACTATGAATTGTATTGGGTCTGTCTGTTGATATTTGTAATTTGTTTGTATTAGTTCTGAAGTTCAGGTGCTGGCTTTTCCCCCTGAACTAAATGAATGTTCTGAACTTCAGCGTGCTGGCTTTTTCCCCTGAAGTAAGTGAATGAATCTGTATTTGGTCTGTCTGTTGATGCTTGTCTGTACGCTCCCCTGAACTAACTGAATGCTGCATTAAAGAAAGCTTGTCAACCCCTTCACCTTGCTCTCCTTAGTTAAGCGGATCAAAAGAACCTGTGCTTTCCCGGCGAGCTGGCAGCCTCCTGGGTGCTGGCTGTGGGTGGATCTTACACCCCCACAGAAGCTGCTAGCCGGATTGTTAAAACAGCTACTTATAAACTAACTATATAGGTGGGGGAAGGGGGGTCAAGGGGACCAGAACAAGATGCAATTTTAACACAACTGGTGTGGCCCCAGCCCCCACGATGCCCCCACTGACTTGTAGACTGGATACTGCCATTCTCCCCAGGAACTTTCTTGCTATGGCACAGAGTTTGCTGGATCCCTGCCCTTATGTCTCATTACTCCCCTCAAAAAAGACCCTGATATCAGCAATCCAGACTACCCCAATGCCTTGCCCCACAGAAAACAGGGCAGTGCCCTATTTGCATCATGTCAGTTCTCTCGAATCTATATTAAAGTTTGAGCCCTAAATGGCTTAAAGCATTGGCTCTGAATGCTTAACTTTTTGTGTGTCCGAGACACCAGTCTGCATGTGTATAGGGGGACAGTGTGAGAAGGAGAACCACCCTCTATCTTCTTTCCCCATTGGCATTGTCCCTCTCCCATGTTTGTCACTCTTTGGTGGTATCACTCTTTAGGAATAATTCCTTCCCCTTTTGCCCTGAAAGTCTTGCTTTTTATAATTTTCCTGTTAAATGATGGGGAATGGGGTGTGCAAACCTGATCAACTGTCAATGACTTAGAAATGGCTCCACAGGGAAAAGCACTTGGGAGCCCAAAGTCTAGGTCATGATCTGTGAAACATGGATCTAGGTGACCTTGTTTTCTACACAGTGAGACCTGCTTACAGAGTATGGAAGCTAGATGAATTCTTTCAGGCCATTAGTGCCTAAAACAGGACTTTATAGTCTCTGGACATTCTATAAATACTTTTTATCTAAGTAGTCGGTGATCGGATCTACCAGGATTACTTCTCCCTCCCCCAACATAGCTTAGGTTAAGATTGCATGCCCTCTTGGGGAAGGAAGAAAAATTTAAACTCGAAATCTTACAAAAGTGAATGATGAAAACTAAAAATTAATTAATTTTTTTAAACATAGATTTTCCCTGAAAGGTACCAAGCCTGTCCCCTCTCAAGGGACAGCTCAGGGTTCAAGGCTCAACCTATAGCAACTTTGACATAGCTCCCTGGTAGCCTCTGACTATATTGATGTAGCTTCCTAGACATCTAAGGGTCACCATGAAAAAGGCCTAGCCACATAGAGTCATATCTTTTCAAGACTTGTCAAATGCCCTAAGACCACCTGAGTTACCACACCCTGCCCTGCTGACCAGATGCATTTCCATGTGGAGACAAGGGAAGGTCTGGCACTTACCCAAGCTAAGTGCCTGATTATCCTTGCTGAAAATGCTTTCTATGATGTGGTCAAGTAAAGTTCCTTTTCTTAGCTGTTGAATGGCCTACAAATGCCTCATTTTATTCCAACAGTGAACCTGACCTTGGCCTGAATCAGACCCACCCCTAACATAGCATCTTAAGTAAGAGGAACATTGTATAGTGGAAAGAGCCCTGAGCACAGAATCAGGACACCCTACAGGATTATTGTGAGCCCTAAGTAAAATAAGGTACATCAAGTGCTTTGCAAACTTTTAAATGCTATTTAAATGCCAATTATAACTGACCAGCTGTGTGGCCACAGGTAGGTTTGATTAAATCATAGATTTAGAGCAAGAAGAGGCCTTACCTATTCATCTTCTAGTCCAGTCTCCCAATCACTCTGAGCTTGGGTTTCCTCCAATATAAAATAAGGAAAAATAACACTTATAATACCTAACTCAGAGCCTTCTTATGACATTAGACAATGCATCTAAAATGCTTTTCAAATATTAAATGCAATTTATTTATTTAACATATTTGGTTTTCAGCATTGATTTTCACAACATTTTGAATTACAAATTTTCTCCCCATTTCTACCCTCCCCCCCACTCCAAGATAGCTTATATTCTGGTTGCCCTGTTCCCCAGTCAGCCCTCCCCTCTATCACCCCCCTCCCCTCTCATCCCCTTTTCCCTTCCTTTCTTGTAGGGCAAGATAAATTTCTATGCCCCATTGCCTGTGTATCTTATTTTTTAGTTGCATACAAAAACTTTTTTTGTTTTTGAACATCTGATTTTAAAACTTTGAGTTCCAAATTCTCTTCCCTCTTCCCTTCCCACCCACCCTCCCTAAGAAGTTGAGCAATTCAACCTAGGCCACACATGTATTATTATGTATAACCCTTCCACAATACTCATGTTGTGAAAGGCTAACTACATTTTGCTCCTTCCCAACCCATCCCGCTTTATTGAATTTTCTCCCATGACCCTGTCCCCTTTCCAGAGAGAGTAACATACTGAGAGAGGGAGATAGGGAGAGATAGAATGGGGTGGATTATCTCGCATAAAGGTGGCAAGAGGAAGCAGTTCTATGGGAGGAGGGGAGAGGGCAGGTGAGGGGGGAATGAGTGAACCTTGCTTTCATCAGATTTGGCCTGAGGGGGAATACCATACATACTCAGTTGGGTATCTTACCCCACAGGAAAGAAGAGGGAGGAAGATAAAAAAAAAAAATAAAAGGCTGGGGGATGATGGAGGGGAGGGCAGATGGGGGTGGAGGTAATCAAAAGAAACGCTTTTCAAATATTAAAATCCTATAAATATTAAAATCAGCTTCTCCACAAAGTCTTGCTCTGATGTCTCCTCGTAGCATGGTGGCGACCCTGGGTTCCCAGAGGCTATGCCAATGAAAAAAATAGCTCTGGTATATCCTACCAGTCTAAAGAGGTTTTGGGGTATGGCCCCAGAAACAGACTTTATCTAAGGACCAGCCCAGCTAAATAGGGAGAAGCTGAATTCTTTATTGTGGCAACTCCTAAAGCAAGGATAAATATAAAATGGCCCTCTATATTGTGCTTCTGCAGTGACAGTAGCAGAGTGGAGAACAAAGGGCTAGCAGCTGCTACAGACCTGGTTTAAAAGAAGATGGACTATCTATAGGGGGACTGAAATCACCTCCCCCATTTTAACCTTTATACTTTAACTAGATGAGAACATGTCTCAGTCAATCAACTCCTCACAGCCTTTGAACTGGAATGCACAAGTGGAATGCATCTTAAGAGGAATGTTGCGTAGTGGAAAGAGCCCTGAGCATGGAGTCAGGAATTATGGAATAGACCAGGGGTGGGGAACCTGCAGCCTTGAGACCATATGTGGCCCTCTTGGTCCTCAAGTGCACCCCTGGGATAGGCCAAGGATACTTGGCCACTATTCAGGATTATCTAAAATTGGTCAAGAGAGTTGAAAAGGAGTGGAGTTCCAAACAAGTATTTGGAAGTGTGACTTTCCAGGACATCACTGAGGAGCAACCACCTGGAGAGGAAGAAGAAGCCTTGGCTTTGGTCCTGGCCAGGTATTCTTCCCCCACCCCCCACCCCCACCCCTTTCACCTTTCTGCCCTTTGCTAGGTGACATAATGGATAGAGTACAAGACTTGGAGTCAGGAAGATGTAAATTCAAATCTGACTATGTGACCCTGGGCAAGTCATTTAACTTCTAGCTGCCTCAATTTTGTCATGTGTAAAATGGGGATGATTATTAATTTTAATTAATATTATTAATAAATAATTATTTAATTATTGATTTAATATTAATACTATTAGTTAATAATTATCCCCATTAATAACCTCACAGAGTTGTGAGAATCAAATGAGATAATAATTGTAAAGTGCTTTGCAAACCTTAAAGTAATATATACATTTTAGCTGCTATTGTCATTTTTAGCATCCTCGTGATTATTGGACTAGACAAGCGCCTCGTGAGCTTCAAATGATCCAAAGACTTTGGACTTCCCATCTTCCCGTAAGTGTCCTAGTTGTATCAGAAGGCAAGGATAGAGGGACAACGATCCATCAAGCTTAAAGGAAGCTTCTTGAGCACCGTACAAATGGGAGAAAGGGACTTCTAGCAACCAAAAGCTGTATATTTTTATTACCAGACGTAATCTCTAACCTTGAGCACACTTTCCCCCGGACCTTGTACGTGCTTGTGAGAGGGCATATAACAGACTTGGGGGGCAGTGGGGAGGTTGTGTTGTACCAACTGTCACTATTTTACCTCCTTAAAAAACAACTTAAGGCTAACTGCCTGAAATGATTCCAGCTGATAATCTTTGGAGGAAGGACACTGATCGGGGTTTGAATCTATAAGACTCACGCCTGAGCCATCAAGGATGTCCTTAATATCCTGAGGAGGAAAGCCAGGGGGCCAGCATAGTAAAGGGGGTAGGATTAGGGATAAGAATCCCTGGACTGCAATATACGTCAATTTAGCTGTTCGAGGAATAATTAGTCAAGCGACAAGCATTTATTAAGCACCAACTGTGTTCCAGGCACTGGATCGTAGGTTCTAGAGATACAAAGATAAAAATACCACAAAGGTATAACAAGAACAAACGTATGAATATTTTTCCCCAATTCTTTGCCTGTACCACTTCAGTCTCTGGAGAGGCTGGGTTGAAACTTGGTACAATTTCTATGTAGCATTGGTCTTACAAAATTTACATCCAGATGAAGCTTCATCTCAGTTACCTCTGATCACTCTAGAAAGTCACTGCTTGTCCTTTGGGGCATTGAAGTTGGGCTGGCTGCAAAACATGGCATGAACTCAGACTCACAGACTTCTAGAAGCTCACTCTCCTTTCCTTTCAAAACTCACAAGGTTAGAGTGTCCAGATTTAGATCCTTAAGCTAAAATAGAACACAACAATGAGGGAAAAGGACCAAGGTTCATTTTCACAGAGCCACATATTGGCCTCATGGGGGAGAATGCCCAAGGCCTTTCCCCTTACAGCATTGTCTGTTACCAGATACATCAGCAAAAGAATCAAGAATAGCCAAGGAGAATGGCCTAAATTCTGGTCCACTAGAGCCTTTTAAAGGTAACCTCAGGGGCAGATAGGTAGTGTAGTGTATAGAACACTGACCCTGGAGTCAGGAAAACCTGAGTTCAAATACGGCCTCAGACAACTGTGTGACCCTGGGCAATTCACTTATCCCCAATTGCCTCCCCCAAAAATAATTAAAATAAAGGTACCCTCAATTCCAGCTATGCAGCTAAACAAAGAGAGTCCTCCTAACCATGTGATTAGCAGAACCAATTAAAGAATGTCTATAGAAGCTCCAATATCTCTCCATTACATGGATTCTCTCGATTCTCCTAGTTCCTACAAGGAGACATGTGTTCCACACATGTGACAGTCCATATGTACATACGTATTAGAAAACGTGTGTATTCGTATGCATTATTATATGTATATAATATATACACATAGACATATTTTTTCAGTCAACTTTGTGATAATGAGAATGTATTCTCTTTAGAATATGAAAGCCTATCTTTCATAAGCCTGTCTGCTCTCTTCTAATATGCTCAACATGGATGTCAATGCAAATGTAGATTATTTTCATAACAATTTCATATAGATAGGAAAGTAGTTATAAGGGTTAGTGATTATTGACATTATCGCCTTTTTTGTTAAAAATATCTCAGATTTTTCCAGGCCTTCCTTTGGTGTCTTCCCCTCTTTCAGATACCTTAAGAATCTCATAAAACCATCAAAATTATGTCCAACATGGATTTCTTCTGTATATGCTTGATCCAGTTCAACTGCTTTTCCCCCCATCTTCATTTTACTTCCCCAATAAAAAATGTGATACTGTGCTGTTAAGATCCAAATGTAGTGTGGCTCCACTATTCCAAATGGTGAAAAGAGTTTGTTATTTAAAAAAATCTTTAGGGGGTGGAGCCAAGATGGCATCTGGGAAACAGGGACTTCCTTAAGCTCTCCCCCAAATCCCTCCAAACACCTGTAAAAAATGGCTCTGAACAAATTCTAGAGCTGCAGAACCCACAAAATAGCAGACAAAAGCAGGTCTCCAGCCCAGGGTGGCCTGGATGGTCTCTGGGAAGGGTCTATGGCACAGCGCTGGGAGCAGAGCACAGCCCAGAGTGGGCAGCACCAGGGCAGGCTAGACCAGGAGTCGGCCCGGAGCAGGCCTTAGGGCCATGAATCATTGAGCTGTGGCAATTGCCAGACTTCTCAACCCACAAACGTCAAAGACCATGGAGCAGGTTAATGGGAAAACTCCTAGATCGGGTTAGAAAGCAGTCTGGCCCCAGCCCTGGGGGTGGCGGAGGTGGTGCACAGTGGCAGCAGCAGCAGCAGGAAGCTCTTGTGGCTGCTTCCAGAGCTCCAGCTTCAGTTGCTTCCAGCGTCCCTGGCTCACACCATGGGAGGAATCACGTGGCAGACCAGAGCAGGAGTGCAGGGCATGTTTGCCTGCTTGGATCTGGGTCACAATCCTGATTGGTGGCTCTTGGGGGAAGAGGAGCACTTCTGTGGCAGAGCTTGCTGTGACGGTGGAATATGAGTAGCTCTGAAAACAGCAGCACAGCCCCTAAAGCTTGGGACAAAGCACTCTCTACTCTACAAGCATTCATACACTGACAAAAAGCTCCAAGGTCAAGTAGTTGGTTGGGAACATGGTCAGGCAGCAAAAAAGGATGCAGACTCCAACTCTAGAATCTTTTTTTGGTGACAAAGAAGACCAAAACATACAGCCAGAAAAACTCAACAAAGTCAAAAAGCCTACATCAAAAGCCTCCAAGAAAAATATGAATTGGTCTCAGGCCATGGAAGAGATCAAAAAGGATTTGGAAAAGCAAGTAAGAGAAGTAGAGGAAAAATTGGGAAGAGAAATGAGAGAGCTGCAAGAAAACCATGAAAAACAAGTCAACAACTTGCTAAAGGAGACCCAAAAAATACTGAAGAAAATAACACCTTAAAAAACAGACTAACCCAAATACCAAAAGAGCTCCAAAAAGCCAAAGAAGAGAAGAATGCCTTGAAAGGCAGAATTAGCCAAATGGAAAAGGAGGTCCAAAAGACCACTGAAGAAAATACCACCTTAAAAATTAGATTGGAGTAAGTGGAAACTAGTGACTTCATGAGAAATCAAGGTATTATAAAACAGAACCAAAGGAATGGAAAAGTGGAAGACAATGTGAAATATCTCATTGGAAAAACCACTGACCTGGAGAATAGATCCAGGAGAGATAATTTAAAAATTATTGGACTACCTGAAAGCCGTGATTAAAAAAAGAGCCTAGACATCATCTTTCAAGAAATTATCAAGGAAAACTGCCCTGATATTCTAGAGCAAGAGGGTAAAATAAAAATTGAAAGAATCCACAGATCGCCTCCTCCAAAAGATCCCAAAAAGAAAACTCCTAGGAATATTGTTGCCAAATTCCAGAGTTCCCAGGTCAAGGAGAAAATACTGCAAGCAGCCAGAAAGAAATAATTTGAGTATTGTGGAAACACAATCAGGATAACAAAAGATCTAGCATCTTCTATATTAAAGGATCGAAGGACTTGGAATATGATTCTGGAGGTCAATGGAGCTAGGATTAAAACCAAGGGTCACTTACCCAGCAAAACTGAGTGTCAAGCTCCAAGGCAAAATAATGGATTTTCAATAAAATAGAGGACTTTCAAGCTTTCTCAATGAAAAGACCAGAGCTGAATAGAAAATTTGACTTTCAAACACAAGAATCAAGAGAAGCATGAAAAGGTAAACAAGAAAGAGAAATCATAAGGGACTTACTAAAGTTGAACTGTTTTGTTCACATTCCTACATGGAAAGATGATATGTGTAATTCATGACACCTTTCTCAGTATTATGGTAGTTGAAGGGAATATACATATATAGAGATAGAGGGCACAGGGTGAGTTGAATATGAATGGATGATATCTCAAAAAATAAAATCAAATTAAGGGACAAGAGAGGAATATATGGAGAGAGGGAGAAAGGGAGAGATAGAATGGGGTATATTATCTCACATAAAAGTGGCAAGAAAAAGCAGTTCTGTTGGAAGGGAAGAGGGGGCAGGTGAGGGGGAATGAGTAAATCTTGCTCTCATCGGATTTGACTTGAGGAGGGAATAACATACACACTCAATTGGGTATCTTACCCCACAGGAAAGTAGGAGGGAAGGGGATAAGAAAGGGGAGACAATAGATAGGAGGGCAGATGGAGGAAAAGGTAATCAAAAGCAAACACTTTTAAAAAGGGACAGGGTCAAGGGAGAAAACTGAATAAAGGGGGACAGGATAGGATGGAGGGAAATATAGTTAGTCTTTCACACCATGAGTATTGTGGAAGTGTTTTACATAATGATACATGTGTGGCCTATGTTGAATTGCTTGCCTTGTTAGGGGGGTGGGTGGGAAGGGAAGAGGGCAGAGAATTTGGAACTCAAAGTTTTAAAATCAGATGCTCAAAAGAAAAAGTTGTTTTTGCATGCAACTAGGAAATAAGATATATAGGGAATGGGGCATAGAAATCTATCCTGCCCTACAAGAAAGTAAGGGGAAAGGGATGGGGGGAGGGAGTGGGGTGACAGAAAGGAGGGCTGACTGGGGAACGTGGCAATCAGAATATATGCCATCTTGCAGTGGTGGGGAGGGTAGAAATGGGGAGAAAATTTGTAACTCAAAATCTTGTGGAAATCAATGTTGGGAACTAAAATGTTAAATACATAAATAATGATTTAAAAAAAAGTATTTCTACCAAAAAAAAAGAATCTGTAATGGGCAATAAATAACCAGCTGACTGGTCAATAAAAAATAAAAATAAATAAAAATAAAATCTTTACAGATCTTTTCCAGTTTTGTCTAAACACCTTTGAGAAGACTTTGCTTGGTTGGGTCTCATGCTAAACTTTTTTTAACCTTGTTTTTCCTTCTACTATTTCTTACTATTTTACGATATAATGTTGTTTATAATCATCCACCATTCTAAGATGTGATAGCTCTATTGTCAGATAACCATTTGCTATATTGACACAAAATCTGTCTCAACATAATTTAGGGAATCATAAATTTGAATCTGGAAGGAACTTTAGAGGTCAATTAGTCCAACTCATTTTTTTTTATAGATGAGGGAACTGAGGCCCACAGAAGGGAAGTGACTTAACCAAGATTACACAGGCAGTAAGTAACAACCATTGATCCTCATCCTATCCTCTGGGGCCATGTACAAGGTGTTCCTAAAGTCTGGATACATAGGCAAAAATATATATTTTCAAGAAATGAAATGAATGAAATTTTTAACATTTTATTTAATTGGAATATTAACAACCTCAGCCTCCTTGACTTCTTTTTCTGGGGTATGCTAAAGGAGAAGGTGTACTCAATGAAAATCACAGATGCAACACACTTGATTGAACACAAAAAGAGTGAATGTGCTAAAATTGATGGCAATGTGGAGTTATTGCATCGAGTTCACGTGAATCTTGCAAAGTGCATCAACCTTTGCATCACAAATGATGGAAATCGTATTGAAGATATTATTTGTTAATATTCCAATTAAATAAAATGTTGAAAATTTAATTCATTTCATTTCTTGAAAATACGCCTTTGGCCTATGTGTCCAGACTTTAGGAACACCCTGTAGAACAAGCTGAATTCCTTTTCTACATGACAGCCCTTCAAATATTTGAAGATAGCCATCAGTGACCACCTTGCCACCTCAAAGTCATCTCTTTTTTAGGCAAAATATCAACCCTTTCTTATATGATATAGTTTTAAATCTCTTTCCACCATCCTGCTAATCTTCCCTTTAATACAAGTTCCAATTTGTTCACTCCCTTAATAAAATGTGGCATGTGGGACTGTTAGAAATCAAAAAGAGAATGAGTGTGGAGGTGGCTGAGTCTCATCATCAAGGCACATTCTCAGCAGGAGGCTTTTAACCCACCTCCTCATTAGAAAAGTCCACCCACTCATTGATTGTTAACCAATTAAGGTTGGTCTCCACCTGTGCCTGCCAGGGGCACCCACTTTTCCAAAGGTATTTAAACAATGATCTCCATGGTTTTTGTCTTTGGTTACCAAGAGAGACCACTGACCATCGATTAATTAATTATTTGCCAGCCTAATTAATAAATTGATTATTAATTACCCAGAAACTCTGTCCTATTAAAAAAAAACTCTGTCCTCATGCCCTTGAAACCTCAGCATTGTTCAACTTGAGTGATCTGGGTGGAGATGGATTCTCTTGTCTGGAGTGCTGGAGACAGTTGTGTCTCATGATCAAGTCTCTCATCAGCACAAAACATGCCATCATCGATATGGCCAGAGTACAGAGTACAAAGTAAGTATCACTTTCCTTCTGGACATTATCCTTCCTCTTGTGCAACCTAAATATGAATTTTGATGTTTGGTGTAATTTAACACAGTTGATTCACATTGAGGTTGTTATTCATTAAGTCCCTCAAATCTTTTCTGGACACATTTTTTTTAAAAGCACTATTAAATTCCTTTAAAAAGTGACTATCTCATGTATATATATATATATATATATATATATATATATATATATATATATATATATAAATATAGTTTAGTTGACAAGAATTCAGTTTACACACAACTTAGCAAGAATTCAGCTATTGCCTCAAGTGAGCCAAGGATATTTAGAGCATAAAACTTTGTGAGTTTACTAAGTCTATGGAATCCGTGTGTTTCTGAAGGGTTCTACGTAAATAAAGCGTTCAGAGAGGCTCTCTCATTTTCTAGCTGTCCTCTAACCATCAGATGATCTCTAACAATTTGCTTCCTTCTTGCTTTCTCCTAGCATTTTGCAGGTAGCTAATGATTTGTAGCCAACAATTCTTTATACTAGGGCTGCCAGGTAGTTAAAGGATCCTTGGGATGAAAGCTACTTGATTTAATCCTGCACTGAAAATTGAGGTACATCCTACTAACATGGTTCCTAATTGCCTAAATATGGAGCTATGTAAGTGTTCTGGAGTTAAAAGTTAGCAGGGAGGACTTTATTAACTATCAGGTTTCATTCATACCACAGAGAATTCTTTTGTAAAGGAGAGTCTTTTGGCAGTGTGAATAACTGCCCACTAATTCATGGTTTGTCTTTATTTTATTTTGATATTGTAATAGGACTAAGGCAATGCTCCCAGAAAAATCTCCCAGACTACTTTTGCCACCTGAGAACTTTCTGCTTCCACAACCACAAAAAGAGACTAGACTAGCCAACACCAAATGTTCTTTTCACTACATGACATTAAATCTCAGAGTTAGGAGGGAACTAAGAAGCCTGTATCTGAAAATGGGCAATCCTAGCATACTCAACAAAGGCACTAAGCCTTGTTGTGAAGACCTCCAGTGAGGGGGGGATTCCATTACCCTTTGGGGTATTACTTTCCACTTTGAGACAGCTCTATTTGTTAGGAAATTTTTTTTCTGATATCACATCTAAATTTGCCTCTTTATAACTTCTATTTACTGCTCCCTGTTCTACTCTTTGAGACCAAGCAGAATAAATGCAATCCTTCAATAGGATGATACTCTTCAAACATTTGAAAGCAGCCAAGTCAATTTTTTAAGATAAAATCATATTTTAAATGTAACCTGGGAGCTTTCTCAAAGTGATCATCCTATAAAGAACCCTTTTTGAGAAGAAGAAAAAAATCCCCTCATAATTCTCTTTTATAAATCTACATTTTCACATACATTATCAGGCTTTTTTAGACTAGAATACCTCTAAATTAAAGGCTATGTCCCTGTGAGGACAGTTGGGTCTGAAAAAGCATCATTGGGTTGTCTGAGTTGGCAGTGAAACTTGAACAGCAATGCTTCTTTCTCTGGGGAAAGAGAATGGAAACCGCCTTTACAAATGGTTCTCACTCATCACCAGTGTTATGTGAGGCATTTCTGGCTGCTGTTGTCAGACTCTCCAGCTGGGAAAAGCTGCTGTATTTTTTTCTTCCAACAGATTTCAGACAGTTCTGAAGTTCAGTTACTAGAGATGCCTTAGTTATCACAAAATTATTGGTTGACTTGACTTTACATGTGTAATGGATATTGTATTTCTTGTCTTCTTGATGAATGGAGGAGGGGTGAAAGAAGAGAGAAACCAAAAATTAAAATTCAAAAAAAAATTTTTTTTGATTAATAGTTGGCTGCATGCTATAGTTTAATGTTGACTTCACAGAGAACTCTGAGGAATATCTGCTAAAAGTGGCATAATCAGAATTCCCTGGTCTAGGGTTGGGGAACCTGCAGGCTCAACAAGGCCTTCATGTGGCCTTCTAGGTCCTTGGATATGGCCTTTTGACTGAGTCCAAGTTTTACAGAAAAAAAATCTTTTTATTAAGGGGATTTGTTCTGTGAAGTTTGGATTCAGTCAAAGGGCTGCACTTGAGGACCTAGAGGGCCACATGTGGTCTTGAGGCCCAAGGTTCCCCACCCCTGGCTAAGACCATCAATGGTAAACAATATTATTTATGTTGCTGCTTGCCACCCAGATAAAATTAACTCCCCAAAGTTTATTTCAGATTACATATTAGTGCAAATACAGGTAACTCCCAAATATAGCTTATACTCCTAAAAGCTTTGAAAGGACAATATTGTGCATGAATACTAAATACCAAAAATAACACCAAGCTTATGTTTTATATAAACCAGGTTTGAGAACCACAGTGCAACTTATTTTCAGAACAATAGAACACTGTTATTTTTATAATGTGTTTTTGATGCAACCAATGCCAAAATGCCTCTGGGTTCAAATATAATCATCAGCTATCCAGGCATACACATATACACACACATGCGCGCACACACACACACACAGAGAAAATTCTAAATAAACATTGAAAATTCCTTAAGGACAGACCATTTTTGTAACCTAGTGACCAGTAGGATCAATTGCACATAGTAATCACTTGATAAATGTTTACTGGATGCTGATGAATAAAGTATAATTCATTCTTTTTCTGTAAACCAGATTAGAACTATGAAAGTACATTTATTTCTGGGATGGGGCAACATCAATACTACAACATCTGGACATTTTTTAGATGAACGAGACTACTTCTAAAATGAACTGTTTTATTATAACTAGCTTATGAGGGACAATCTGGAAATCAGTAACCAAAGCAAAATCATAACTCAGAAACTTACCAGGTCAGCAACAGAAAGGCATAATGAAGACAATTGTTGTTTAGTCATGTCTGACTCTTTGTGGCCCCATTTGGGGTTTTCTTGGCAGGGATACTAGAATAGTTTGCCATTTCCTTTCCAGTTCATTTTACAGATGAGGAAACTGAGGCAAACAGCATTGTGACTTGCCCAAGGTCATGCAACTAGTAAGTGTCTGAGGCCATATTTGAACTTGGAGCTTCCTGATTCCAGGCCTAGTACTCCATCCACTGTACCACCTAGCTGCCTGATAAAGGCAATTAGAAGCTAGTAAATACTAAAGCCCAGGTCTGGCCATTTCACTTCCTATTCATAACTCCAGGTTCTATCAGGAACAAATAGAAAATCCTCTGTTTAGTCTTCAAAGCCCTCTAGCCCAGAGGTGGGGGACCTGCAGCCTCCAGGCCACATGTGGCCCTCTAGGTCCTCAAGTGCATCTCTTTAACTGAATCCAAACTTCACAGTGAAGCCGCACATGGCCTCAAGGCCACAGGTTCCCCACCCCTGATCCTAGCCCCTTCCTACCTTTCTAGGCTTCTTATCTTATGTACATATCTCCTTCCCTCCCTCCCGTCTTGTCATCTAGTGACACTGGCCTCCTTGCTATTTCTCCCACAAGGCACTCCCACCTGGTCATTTTTGCCGCTTGCCCCAAATGCCTGGAATTCTCTCCCTCCTCATCTCTGCCTATAGGCTTCCCTGACTTCCTTCAAATCCTAAGTAAAATACCACCTTCTACAAAAAGCCTTTCTGGTTCCCCCTTAATGCTAGTGTTTTCCCTCTGTTGATTATCCCTATGTTATCCTGTAGATATCTTGTTTGTACATGGTTATCACGTTGTCTCCCCCACTAGACTGTGAGCCCCTGGAGGGCAGAGACTGGTTGTTTTTTTTTTTCTTTTTTGCCTCCCCAGAACTTAGCACAGCCACTGATACATAGTAAGTGCTTAATAAATAAATACTGTGATTATTGAGATTACTAAAACAAAAGGAGAGGCAATAAGTGATAAGGATAGAATGGAGAAAAGAGCTTATTAAAATTATTTGGCTATGAGATAGGACATCTGGAGGAATGGTTAGTTGTCTCTTGAGTAAGTCCATCTCAGATGGGATTAGATTTCAATCTTAAGCACAAATGAAACAACATCTGAATGCTGAGAGGAAAGTAGCATCTCAAAGAATCTCAGAATCATAAAATCTCCAAGCTAGAAGGGAAAACACACCAGTGGGGGCTCACAAGCATCAGTACTAGAAGGGCACACAAAGCATTTATGAAGCATTTGCTATGTCAGGCACTGTCCAAAGTGCTGGTGACACAACTAAAAGCAAGCAACAGTCCCTGTCTTCAATGAACTTATTTTCTGTTAATAATTGATAAAAATGAGATTTTTCTGGGAATGTATTTTGTAGGGGCATTTTTTTATCTGAGTGTCAGTTGGGAAGTATTTGACATGTCAAAAAATGTATCAATAAATTCAAAAGAAAAAATGAAGAGAGGTGGAAGAGAAAAAAATAAATCAGAAAGGATTGTGGTGGCTAATATGCCAAGCATTATTTTTGGACTGGGAATACAAAGCAAAAAGTCCTAGAATAGAACTTCCATTCTATTGTGAGAAGATGGGGGATATACATGTATAAATATTTATAGAATAACTAAAATGAATGCAAAATAAATGTTTTCAAAAGTAGTCAAATGTGAGGAAGTTAAAGCCCTAGCAACTGAGAGATCAGGAAAAACTTCATATAGAAGGTGACACTTGATCTGAACCTTAAAAGAAGCTAGTAATTCTGAGAGACAGAGGTGAGAAGAGGAGATGGCCAAGGCAGAGACATGGAGAAAGGAGATGGAAAGATTTAGTTGGAAAATGGAAAGAAAGCTATAGAGGGCCAAAGGAGAGTAATACATAATGAAACTAGAAGAATAGGTTGGGCTCAGCCTTTCAAAAGGATCTAGAAGCCAAGTAGAGTTAACACTTTATGCTAGAAGCAATAGGGAACTACTAGTGTTTATTGAGTAGGGGGTATAACATTCAGATTCTTCTTTAGGGAAAATCACTTTGGCAGCTATGTAGAGGATAGATTAAAGTAGAAAGAGACTGTAGATAGAGGCCAATTAAAGAATCAGAGCAATAGATGATGAGGTTCTGCATTAAGATAGTATCTGTATGTGGAGAGAGAAGGGATTTGATGTAAAGGTAGAAACATCAAGATTTAGACATTAGGAGGGAGAGTGAGGAGTCCAGTGTAACCCTCAAGGTTATGAACTTGGGAGACCAGAGGAATGATGGTGCCATTAGCAGAAATGAGGAAGTTTGTTTCAGGGGTGGATTTTGGAGGAAAGATAGTTCCTTTTGGACAGGTCAAATTAAAGAATTTGAATTTGGACATCCAATTTGAAATGTCCAATAGGCAATGGTTGTTGCAGGACTGGTATGGGATGGGAAGAAAAAGGAAGAAGGGGAAGAGAGAAGAAGGGAAGGAGGGAGGGAGGAAAGAAGGAAGGAAAGAAGGAAGAAAGGAAGGAAGGAAGGGAGTCAACAAGCATTTTTCAAGTGTCTATGATGTGTCAGGTAGTATGCTAAACATTAAAGACACAAAGAGAGGCAAAAACAGTCCCTGTCATAAAGGAAGAAAGAAAAATCACCTCTGCCACTTATTACTTGGAAATCTGGAACCTTGGCATAGCGCAGTGGTCTTCAAACTTTTTTGATCGTGCACCCCCATCAGAAAAAAATCTGAGCACACCCCTTGATATGTTTATATTTACTGATTTATAAATTATGCACATGTGCTAGAATACTAGCAATATGTATGTTATAAAACTTATACCAAAAATAATTTTGAAGAGATGAAATAAAGATAAAATAATATCTGATCCTAGAGTCAATAGGGCCACTAGAATTTATTGGGTAGATGTGTAAGATAAAGCTGCCTCTGGAACTTTATTGGCCTCTGGCAGCTTCCTGATCATCTAGGGGCATGGGCCTCTCATACTTGGTGAGTGTCTAAGACCATACCAGTTGCCATTCCCTGGTGACTAGTGACCAGACATGTTTGGAAATGAGGAGAACCTTGTTTAGAAAAGCAAAGTACCACCTTATCCTTGTGGCATGTTCTCGCTATGTTAGGGCAACATAAATCAACTTTGTTAAATATTCAATTACTTTCAAATGCTTCATTTCATCCCAACATTGGAACTGAATTAAGAAGGTGCTTGCATTAGATATAGTGGACAGGAGGGGGTGAATTAAGATGGCCTTGGGGCTCACATCATGGTTGAGTTGAGGGAAGAGCTATACAAATAATGGAAGAGAGTAGGTTGATGCGATAGCAGGATACTACATGGCTCAGTCACCAAAACCCTCCCCACATGTTTGAGGAATCTTTCCTGTGGGACAGGGAGCAGACTGAAGGATTAGATTGGTGGATACTGCTCTAGGAGGCTACCCAGGAGGGTAAAGAAAGTGTCCAATATTCCCTAGCTGTTGTTGGCTGTGGACTGCAAGCATGACCGGAAATAAAATAGGTCAGCACATTCAG